>NC_045429.1:114334463-114454463 GCF_902635505.1 Sarcophilus harrisii | reverse complement strand
TCTCTCCTCTTTCTTTTTCTTCCTTTATACCTTAAACGATTTATATTTTGTTTCTTCTCCACCCTCTCTGTTCATGTATTCAACAAAGTTGTAGATCTTTATCTCCAGAGTGAATAGAAATCAGTTGACAGTTCTAGATCTAGTTCTCAATAATGAGCTGGGAGACCCTTAGGAATTTATTATTTGTTTCTGGGTCTTGTTGCAAATGAAGATGTTGGGATAATTGATCAGTAAGTTCCTTTCCAGTTCCAAATTCTATGGTATTATTCTGTGAACCCACTTAAGGAAGAGAACATGTAGCTTGTGCTTTCAGATGGGGGTCTGAAATAGAAAGAAGCCAAGTGAGCAGGTAGATCTTTGCAGAGATGGAAAGTCACAGAGATAGGACACAGCATATACTGTCAGACTTGATTGATTTATTGATCAATTGTGCTGAATTGCTTTTTTCTCCTTTCTTTTTTATACTTTGTTATAAAAGATAGCTTTCTTTATGAAAAAGGGGGAAAGGATTTATTGAAAAATTATAGAGATGTAAAAATAATAACAAAAATGAGATATAATAGTGAGTGGAATTCCCAGTCTCAGGATTCAGAAAGATTCATTTTCTTGAGTTCAAATCTGGCCTTAGACACTTACAAACTGTGTGATCTTGGACAAGCCAATTGATTCTGTTAGCCTTGGTGTTCTTATCTGTAAAATGATCTGGAAAAAAGAAGTAACAAACCATGTCAGTATCTTTGCCAAGAAACCCTAAAAGAGGTCATAAAGTGTCAGATATGAATGAAAGTGATTGATCAATAACAAAGCAAAAAGTAAATAGATAAGGCTAAACTTTGAGTTTTATGAAAGACACCACATCTGGTATCTGATAATTTAAAGATTAATTAATTTAATTGTTAATTAGAACAAGAACAAAGATGAAGAAAGTGTGATGATTCTTGATTGACTAAAGAACTCTAGATAAATTTCCTGACATTTCATCAAAACATACTTTCATAATAATAGCTAGCATTTATATAACATTTTAATCTGGCAAAACACTTTGCAAATATTATCTCACTTGATCCAAATATCGTTCCTGAAAGTGGATATTAGTAATATCCCAACTCTACAGGCAAGGAAACTGAGATAGGCAAAACTTAAATGATTTATCCATTATCATACATTAGGTAAGTGTCTGAGGGTGAATTCAAACTCAGGTCTTCATGATTGTAGATCTACCACTCTGCTCATTAAGCCATGTAGTTTAAATTTTCATTCAAGATTAGATCACTTAAGGGATACCTGGGATCTAAAACTTGGGATGGAAATTCCTTCTATCTCTTATTCCCTCAAAATATAAGGCAAATATATTCTTCATTTACATATAAATTATGCATTTAAATTAGAAAGCCCTGTCATTAGAGAATGACCTTGATATTAGGACACATTGATATTTTAGGTGATGTTCTTTTAATTTTTGCAAATTTTTGACATTAGTTATGGTTCAATACCAGTACCAAGATCATTAGTATTAAGTCAAATACTTCTGTAGTCACTAGGCAGTAATTACAATGAATATCCCAACTATTTATCTATGTGTGTTTCATCTACAATTTGCCATCTCTGCAGTCTCTTTCCCTCTTTCTTCTCTCCTTTCCATTGTTTGGTGACACATGGAATGTTCATTGACAGTTTATATGAAAAGACCATAAAGCCATAAGAATTGGAGCTGGAAAGGAACTTAGAGAAATTCAAATACAATTTTGTCATTTTATAGAGAAGAAAAGTGACATCAAGAGAAAAGTGATTTATTCAAGGTTAATTAGATGCAAGTATTAGATGTAGGTTTTGAACCTATGCTTTTTGATTTCAAATTCATCTCTGTATCTACTGAACCAGTGATTAATCTATATAAATGACTAAGGAAAATTTATTGTTGCCATAGATGTTTTGTGTGCTACATCAAGAGAAATTTACATATTTGTAGTTTCCTTTCAATCATAAAATTTAGACTTGTTCATCCTAAGTTCTTTATTTCTTTTTCTCTTTTTCTTTCTTTTCATTCTTTTCTCTCTATAGAAATACAGTTGCATATAAAAACAAAACTTCTAGTTAAAAACAAAGAGCTTTGTCATTTCTACCTAGGCTAACATATACTACAAAGAAGAATGATAATTTTTTTTTTACTTTATTTTATAAGGGTTTAATTTATAAGGGTCCTATTTATACTCCTCTGGTAAAAGACAGTGCTTTCTTAAAATGAAGCTTATATCTTGATTACAGCTGTTGCATGAAAATACTGTTTCTCTTTTCTGAAAACATAATCTATAATGTGTGATTATAAAGAAATAAGAGGGATTTCTTAAAACACAAAGATAATTGAATTAAACTGTCCAAATGAATATTCCATTTTGAAATGATCTTTGACTTGGAAGATTATTTAAAGAGAAGTTCCAAAAATATCTCAAAACAATGGAAGCATGATTGAAATAAGTTTATAAAACTGCCCAAGGTTATTTCTATGATGACAATAATGATTTGGACATATAAGTTTTTATATGTATATTTTAAAATTAGCCTCTTTACTTGATTATTTAATATACTTGTGAAATCAAAGCACATAGAATGATAGGATGTTAGAGCTTCCTGTCCAACATAGGAATCTTTTCTACAATTATCTCTGATTAGAATGGTCATTCATCAAAATAAGTTACAGCTGTCATCATTGATTTAACAATGCAATTAGCAGACTGAAAAAAAATATGACTGTGGGGTTATACTTTGAGTAAAGAACTCCAACCCTTTTAATATTAGCCTTACTCTACATTAGAGTTGATGCTCTGTTTAAAGTTCCATAAAAATGTTGTACAGAATTATAACCTACTATATGACATAGGAGCTCTATCTTGCTGGGTCTTCGACAAACAGGTTTAGATAACTAGGAGACAAAGGCAATACCAGAGACTAGACCTCCAAGTTTTCAGAGTACTTAATTAGTGCTCTTTCTACTATACTTGATCTTCTAGATAGGGGGAGAGGTTATTGAATTGAATCTAGTGCAGTTATCTTTTTCAACCTCAAAGATTAGTTGGTTGCCTTCCTAAGGTCAAAAAGACCCTGGATTTGAGCCAATTATTAGAGTACAACTTCTGGGCCTAGACATCCCCTGGGAAAAATCCCACATTCTTAAAGCCCTAGAGTATGGGAAAAGAATAATGACAAAAATGACTCTTCACTGATAAGCTTCAATAGCAAAGGTAGAGGACTATATTCTAAAAACAAAAACTAAGATGACAATGAAAGTACAAAAAAGACCCAGATAAACAAATATTTTAATTACTCTTATCTGCTTAATCTTTGTGCAGATGAAAATTTCACTTGTGCATGTTCCAGTATGATTGTATTTTCTCTGTAAATTCTTGGAATCATTATTACAAGATACTCTTTTAAATAGAAGAAAAATAAACTTTGATTGATGTCATTTCCTACCTGGAGTCCTTTGAACTCCATCATCCCTCTAGGAAGCATCCTCAGTAAATTCATCATCCTGGGGATTGTATCAGCACTGCAATGCATTTTAGATGAGTACTTTCTGGCCCTCTGAAATTAAAGGCTGGAGGACAGGGGGAGGGGGGGTGGAGCAAAAAACTCCCCTCAAAACCTCTATTTAAAGGGGATCCCCAGGAAAACTATTTCTTCATTTCCCACCCAGCTATACTTCTTTGGCCTGGACTCTGTGCCCAGTAACTTCTTTCTACCTGACTTTTCTGCTTCCTTTTGTGTGATGTCTTTCCCCACTGGATTGCCCTCATTGGGGGCAGGAATGTCTTTCTTTTTCATATTTGTTTACCCAGAGATTAACACAGTGCCCAGCACATGATAGGTACATTGACTGCCTGAAAATATCAAGGTGTTTATTTAGTATGAAAATAAAAGCCAAAAGATGGAACTCATAACACTTTATAAGTTCGGGAAGAGAAAACAGGATTTGTCAGAAAGGCTTCCTCCGTCCTTTCATCTACTCTAGATTGATACACATGATCTTTTCCATCACTTCAAATCTTTTCCAGCCCTTCAGCCTAGATTTTATCCTCTTGTCTTTCATTTCCAAATTCAAAACAGAAATGGAGTCCTGCTGGAAGAGGAAGTCTCCACAAAAATTAGACTTTGTAGATAGAAACACTGTCCCTCATAGAGATCAACCAGAGTCACTTAATGTACTACTGTGATCTTTTGGTTACCGAATCACAGAAACAGAGCATTTCAGAACTAGAAAGGACCTTAGAGGCCACTTACTCCATCACAATGTGACCAAGATTCTCTTCTACTATAGTCCTTGCAAAGAAGTCATCCAGCCTTCACTTGAAAATCTCTAGTAAAGAGGAACTCACTTACTATCTCATTAAGTAGCCCATTATGTTTGAAAAAACTCTAATGGTTGGGAAGCTATTTTCTTACATCAAGACCTTACATTATATTTCTTGCAACATATCCCTTGCTCCTTTTTTTCTGACAAGAATAACAAGTCTAATTCTTCATATAGTCTTTCAAATTCTTGAAGAGGATGATATGGTTTAATGGTGAGAAGAGCAGAGTAAAAATGTTAACTCCACTATTCTGGATATTATTCCTCTCTTAATATAGCCTTGAGTTTCCATTAATTTTTTTTGGTTACCATATTCCTACTTTTGACTTATTTTGAATTTTAGTACACTAAGATCCCCAGATCATTTTCCCATGAATTGCCTACTTGTGCCTCCTTCATCCTATACTCCTGAAATTTAATGTTTTAATCCAAAGGAATATTTAAAAATTTTTCCTTACTAAATTTCAACTTAATACATTAGTTCCATCATTCTAAACTATTGACATTTTTGCAGATTCTGGAAAATCTACTTTTTTCTTTTTTGTCAAGGCCAAGCTAAGGTTTCCCCTCGTTTGTGAAGATTTTCCTTTCACTACCAATCATCAATAGTATTTTAATACTTTTTCTCTTTTGAATTTCTTTTCTGTATATAAAAATAGAATAAATTATATTAAGACTTGGGAAATGAGTTCCAACTGGTAAATTTTTGTTCATTGTATTAGTTATCTATCACTTTCATCTTCATAGTATATACATATAACATATTCTGTCATCCAAAATCATTGATAAAAATATTGAATAAATCAGGGGAAAAGACAGATCATTAAGGCACTCTACTTGAAACCTCTCTCTAGGTTTTTGCTAGCTTATTAATGACCTTCCAAATAGTGTTGAATCTTCTCTGCTATGCAATTATCTAACACATTTCTCCACTGTGCCCACAGAGACAGTGTGAGATGCCTTGTCAAATATTTTGGTGACATCTTGGTATGTTATAGTTCTCAAATGATGAGCTGCAAAGCCGTAGAGAGCCACAGGGTAATTGTGAGGGGTCCACTGATTCACTTGCACACCAAGGACTGTTATTTATTTAGTCCAGGCATGCTAATGGTATAATTATTATCATGTAGAGGTCTGCATTGGAGGGCTGGAAAGGCTTAAAAAGACTCCTCATGCTCCAAAAGATTTGGGATCAGCAGTTAACAACATTCCCCTAATCTACTATTCTACTTGCTATTCAAAAGGGACTAACATGATGGTTTTTTTTTTTTAATTTTAATAGCCTTTTATTTACAGGTTATATGTATGGATAACTACAGCATTGACAATTGCCAAATCTCTTGTTCCAATTTTTCCCCTCCTTCCCCCCACTCCCTCCCCCAGATGGCAAGATGACTGATACATGTTAAATATATTAAAGTATAAATTAGATACACAAGTATACATGTCCAAACCGTTATTTTGCTGTACAAAAAGAATCGAATTCTGAAATGTTGTACAATTAGCCTGTGAAGGAAATCAAAAATGCAGGTGGGCAAAAGTATAGGGATTGGGAATTCAATGTAATGGTTCTTAGTCATCTCCCAGAGTTCTTTCGCTGGGCGGAACTGGTTCAGTTCATTACTGCTCCATTGGAACTGATTTGGTTCATCTCATTGCTGAGGATGGCCAGGTCCATCAGAATTGATCATCATATAGTACTGTTGTTGAAGTATATAATGATCTCCTGGCCCTGCTCGTTTCACTCAGCATCAGTAACATGATGGTTTTTGATGAGGCTATGCTGGTTCTTATTGACCTTCACATATCTTTACATATTAGCACAGATTTTGTCCGTAATTTAGATCAATCTTGGCATATCACCCATGATTTGTAGGAATTAACTGGTTTATGTTTTTTTAAAAATCAGAACATCTGTTATTCTCCAGTCCTATAGAGGTTTTTTCTATTTTCTTTGTTCTCAATTCCTTTTATGCCTTGCCTTCATTCCCACTTGGTCTCCCAGCTGTAAAGAGGCTCCACTGAAAATCACTACACAACTGAGCACCTGCAATGTTAGTCTATAGATTTGGTCTATAATTTTGTTGAGAGATCAATCACTCATCTCACACAGCAAGAATACGATTCTCATCAACTGACATCTTCCCCAAAAGTACTTAACCATGGACTATATTTATCAGCATTAGGAGCACCTCTGACTTTGGTGATGTGATGACCTCCTTCCTTGGGTGGCTAGTGAAGTTTATTATAAAGTGAGAATTCATTATTATTCCATAATTAAAAATTTATGGAGTACATTGTTTCTCAACGCATTCTACCATTATAGAGTCTGGTATTCCTTCTTTAACTGTCTTCAGGTAAGTTAATGTGTCTTCCAGTGAGTTATAGTCTTTAGCAACTACACGAGAGATTTGACTTATACTTGTATTTCCACAAGAGTAGCAATAGCTAAATCAGGCCTGCCCGGATTGAGTTGGTCATGTTCCTTTGTCTGACTGAAACTATGGTATCAAGATCATTACTCTAACACTCTCACCCCATCCCCACCCTTTTAATAATTAAGGAGAGACACCCAGGGAAAACAGTATCTTCCAAGAAGACTAGTTAAGCTTTTTTTACCTTTATCCAAACATTTTACTTCCTCTAAGAATCCTTCCCTGTCCAAGGGGAAAGGAGACAATGAATATTCCCAGTCCTCAATTTGCCTCCTTTTCTTAGTATTCTGAAATCTGCTTGTGTAAGACTGAGCTTAAGAAATAATGATAATATTTGTTTTTCAGTCATGTGTGACTCTCTGTGACCCCATTTGGGGTTTTCTTGACAAAGATTCTACAATGGATTGATGTTTCCTTCTCCATCATTTTACAGATGAGGATACTGAGGCAAACAGAACTAAATGAGCTGCCCAGGATCACACAGCTAGGATGTATCTGAAACTAAATTTGAACTCAGAGCTCCCTGACTCCAGCCTGGGCACTCTATCCACTGTACAACCTAGTTATGCTGTTGATAATAATACCATGCATTAAACAAATGCTTTCCTTTCTATTTTGTCAATTTATCCTCATGAAATCACTGAGGTAAATAATTATTATTAACTTGTTTTATAGCTGGGGAACCTGAGGGCCAGAGAGGAAGTAATTTTCTAAAGTCACAAAAGAAATTACTAGTAGTCAGGATTGGAATCCCAGTCCACTAAAACCCTAATTTTATCCTACTGTTTTTTTCTTCTTCAGTTAAATGACTTTCCTAGGATCAATACAGTTAGTCACACTTTATCCACTGAGTACCCTGGTGTCCTAGGATTCCTGGAAATCATCAAATCTCTATTCCTCCTTTAACAGGAGAAGAGTTTAAGATCCTGGAGATAACACAATTCAAACCAAAGTTCTTTGTATATCTGGTGCTACCTGCATTGTACCATATTGCCTCTGGCACTATTTCCCCCTCTTCCCTCTGGAGGAAGGCTGACCTGATTGCCTCACAAATATACAATTTAATAACTATAGAGTAAAAACAGTAGAGTAATAGAAAGAATACTAGGAGGGGAAGCTAGGTGCACAGTGGATAGAGCACTGGTCCTAGAGTCAGGAAGGCCTCAGATATTTATTAGCTGTATGATGCTGGGCAAGTCCCTTTACTCTGTTTGCCTCAATTTCCTCATCTGTAAAATGAGCTGGAGAAAGAAATGGCAAACCACTCCAGTGTCTTTGCCAATAAAACCCCAAATAGGCTCATGAAGAGTTGGACATGACTGACAGGACCCAATAATAACAGGAACCCTTCCATTAGTATGATTTATGAATTATTTATTTAAATACATTAGATTTCTCCTGTTTCCAAAAAGATGAATTTCCATTTATCTTGTACTTTTCTCACCATAATACCATGTGTTAAGGATTGCAGTACAATTATTCTCTTCTCTGGAGGAAGAAAATAAAGCTTGAAGAGGTCGTATCTTGCTAATGATCACTCATCTTTTAAATGGCAGCCTCAGGACTCAAATCCAAGTGCTTTGACTTCAAATTCAGTTATTAAATCATTATGGCCATTATTATGGGTAGGAGAGATCAGGGAAAGAAGTAAAGAGAGGAGAGAGTAATTGAAGAGACTTGTTTTCTTTTTTAAACTGAATCATTCATAATGGAGGAAGAATATTGTAGAGAATCATGGGTCTGGTCATCCTACTTATTACTTAATGACAACAACAACGTTAACAATTATATAATACTAGGTGCCAGGTAGTGTGTTAAATATTTTACAACTATTATTTCATTTAAATCTTCACAGCAATCCTGGGAGGTAGGTGTTATTATTATATCCATGTTATAGATAAAAAAAAACTGATGTAAACAAAAATTAAATTCCTTACCTACAGTCTGAGTAAATGTATGAGGTTACAATTGAACTCAGGTCTTTCTGACTCCACCTCATAGCAGTTATTTTGGTGATAAGAGATTATTTTATCTCTTTGACTTTTAACTTTAATTTTTATTTCCATAAACTTTAGGAATCAAGCTGAAATATGCCCTAAAAGAAAATGATAGAAAGAATGAGATATGTTTATATACTGAATTAAATAATTCAAAGTTCAAAAACAGTTCATATTTCAAAATAAAGTCCATTTGGGTAAATTAACACACTCAGATAAATGGCAGACAAAATTAATGCTTTTACTAGTAAAGTGGTAAAATCCTATTATAGGTATGGTTTGGAAATAGTACCCCCAAATATCTCAGAAAAATGGAGATAAACACAAGATAGTACATTTTTGTCTTTCAGGATGATGTTTAATCAATATTGAGAAAGACAGGGAATAGAATGTGTTTTCCATTTTGTTTGATTTAAAGTTGGAGCCATCTTGAAGTGCCTCCTCTTGCCATTAAGATAAAAAATTGGACAGTGTAATCTCCTGGTCACCATATTTTTGACAATATGTTTCACACCTCATTTACCTGAAATCTATTGATATTTCAGAGTCAATATTCAAAGACTAACATCACATTTTTCACCGATATTTATCTATATTTTGTTCTGTTACTTTCTTTTTGCCTTGCTATTGCAAATAAAAAATTAATTGACAAATTTTCTTACATCCCCCACTCTAGTAGAGGGATGTATGTGTGTATATCTATCTGTATATATATATATATATATATATATATATATATATATATATGTGCTTTGCATGTATATTCTCATATAAGCACCCACCTTTGGAAAATGTCTGTGTTGGCCATTTATTCTTCACTTCACCTGCTCTCAATGAATAATATTAAATCTTTTGAAGTATAGTAATCACTTGATCATTACTAATCTTAATGAGGTATAATCCATGTACTTGAATTCCAAAAAGCTTTGATATTAAATGGTGTTAATTTGACAATTATATGGCAGCAATATTATAATGCATTATGAATCCAGAAGATTCTAATTCTGTCACTAATTGTATCTGTGATTATGAGAACTCACTTAATCTCTCTGGCTCTTCATTTCCTTCTGAGAAAGGCTTTTGGATTTTGGAATAAATAATCTTTAAAGTCTATTTCAGTTCTAAATCTCTTTTTCAGTTCAAAATCTCCATTTTAGTTCAAAATCTATGATCCTATGTTCTTTGAGGAAACTTCTAGCTCTGAAAATCTATGATTCTGCTAATGTTGCAAATTTTTGTTAGTTTTTCTAAGCTTTTACCTATATGTTAAGATTCATGATGCTATGTTCCAGAGTTTGTATGTTTTGACTTGTGTTTTTATAATCTATTTGCTTATATAGAAAAATGTAGGTATTTATATCTATCTATGTACAAAGATATATTTATCTTTATATTATACCTGGGGTCCAGTTCTCCAAAGATCCTTTCTGCATTTTTTTTCCTTGTATAAATCTATATGGGATTTGCCCCTATGAGTTTACAATAGTAACCTTCTGTAGTGTAGGATGATTAAGACATAGCCAAAGACACACATTATTTGAATTTCATTCGTTACTTGGAGGATTGTAGTCACAGAATAGGCACAGGAAGACAGAGAATAAATACAGAAAATTGATCACAGGGCAGGAGCAAAAAAGAAATCTGCATTAATACTTAAGTCAACATGCATTTATTAAGTGCTTATTGTGTACCTGGTGCTATGCCAAGTGTAAGGAAACAAATATAAGCAAAAATTAAAATCATCCTTGCACTCAAATATCTTTTATTTTAATGAGTAAGACAACACATAAAAGGCAGTTAAAAAGTATTGGTGTAGGAAGAGGAGGGTGAACATAACTGTCAAGACTTTTGGGGAAGTGGGGGTAGGAAAGATCTTGAAGCACTAAGAATGGCTCCCCAGAGCACTTTCTCCAAATGGCATTCTCTGGAGGAACTCTTGAAAAGGAAAGAGGGCAATTGAAAAGCAAAAGTGGCCCTGGGTTTTCTAGCATTTTTTTGTTATTGATAAATTTTATTTTTCAATTAAAAAGTATTTACTTTTTTCTCCTGACTTATCCTCAACTGGATGGAAACAAAGAAAACCTTTGTAATAAATATGCACTTCAGACAAAACAAATCCCACATCGACCATGTTTAAAATTATGTATACTTAAATGGTAAAATGTATAAATGGCTTGATTAAAAAAAAGGAGATAGAAGTTCCTCTAAAGACAATAACCTACTTGTATTTGCACTTCTACCCTGTTTCCCCCCCACTCCCCATCTCCAAGGCCATTTACTAACATTAACTAATTAGTATTCATAGCACCCCTGAGAGGTAAATATTATTATCTCCATTTTATGGGAAATCAGAGAAGATAGGTTAAATGATTTGCCCGGGGCATAAAAGAATTCAGAATTAAAGCTGTAAATGAAATTCAAACTGCTTTTCTTAGAGAAGGAAAGAGTAAGTGAAAAAAATTAGCGACATTAAACTTCTGTCACCTGTAAAATGGGGTAAAAATAGCTGCTACTTGAAAGAGTTGTGAGATACAAGTGAGATAATTTACATACCAAGTTTTGCAAACCTTAAAGTGCTCAATAAATAAGATGTATCATTATTAGTAGTAGTATTTTTCTTTCTTCCTATATATTCTATAACAGATTGTGTAGTGTACTATTATCGTAAGTGCTTAATAATTCTTTGCTGAATTATCATACACATTTTACATATTTTTAGTGTACTTAAGATTTTAAATTTTGCTTTTCACATCTGTATAACAGATAATAATACCTGCAGTACTTTTTTTCCCCAGAAGGTTGTTGTTAAGGTCAAATGAGGTGATATATGTAAAGCACTTTGCATAATTTAAAGAGTTAAGTAAATTCCACTCATTATGATTACTATTATTATATTCAATCACCAATGAAAAGAACCAAAAAACTCTTTGAAAAGCTGAATATCTAGTCTATCTCTTTTCCTCCAAGGAAGATTGGATACATAATTTTTTTCAAAGAAGAAGGTAGTTATCAAGTTTTTAGAAGTCTTCATGGGCTGAAATTATTCCACGGAGTAATACCCCTCAGGCTGTCTTTATTATGCTAAATTTAGGAGTAAAGTTTGTTTTTGAACATTAGGAGATTTTTGCATTGCATAATAATTTGGTTGATTTTTAAAAATTTGACTGAATTTATTGGTATTTTGATTATTGATTGAATACATAGGAAGTAATTACCTTGCCTAATATCTAAACTAAATTCTTTATATTCCCCACCTATTTTATTTTTTAAAGATTCAACTTTATTTTATTTTCAGCTTCACTTTCTTTCCTTTCCACCTTTCCTCTTCTCTACAATAGCGAAAACAATAAAAATAAAACCCTTATTATAAATGCTTATAATTAAGTTATAAAATTTATGTATCGGCCACATAAAAAAGAAGAAAGAAGAAAGAAGAAGAAGAAAGAAGAAGAAGAAGAAGAAGAAGAAGAAGAAGAAGAAGAAGAAGAAGAAGAAGAAGAAGAAGAAGAAGAAGAAGGAAGAAGAAGAAGAAGAAGAAGGAAGAAGAAGAAGAAGAAGAAGAAGAAGCCTGCATTCTAGAATCTATACCTCTTGCAGAGGACATTACAAGATCCTCTGCATTCCTTGCAATTGTGATTGGTCACTTTCTAAATCAGAGTTCCTAAATGTTTCAAAGTTGTCCCTTAAATTGTATGGTTATTTTATATTTTTTCAGGTTCTTTTCACTTCACTCATATCATCAGTTCATACAAATCTTCCTAGGTTTCTCTGATATTTAATATTCTTATGCTATACTTGTTCAACTATTTCACAATTGACCACCCAGTTTCCAATTTTTGGCCACCACTAAAAGAAGTGCTATAAATATTTTTGTACATATGGAACGCTTTATTCTTAATCTTTGTGAAATATTCATCTAGTAGTAATATTTTTGCATCAAAGAATAAGCATAGTTTAGTGGCATTTTTGAATATAGCTACAAATTGCATTTCAGATTATTGGAAAATTAACAGTTCCACCAACAATATAATAATATACTTTCCCCCCCAAAGTACTTCTCTCCTCAATATTACTTATTTTCCATTTTTGTCAATTTTGTCAATCTCATGGGTATAAAGTAGAACCTCAGAGTTGTCTTAATTTGAAATTTTCTATTAGTAGTTTAGAATATTTTTTCTGTTTCTGGCTTTGATTATTTTAATTTCTTTCTCTGAAAATTACCTATTCACATCCTTTGATTATTTATCATTTAAGATTAGATGACCCATACTTGTAAATTTATATCAGTTCCCATATGTCTTAGAAAGAAAACCTTTATTAGAGAAACTTACCAATATTTCCCCATTCTTCTAATTTTAACTACACTTCTTTGTGCAAAAACTTTAAATTCTATGTTATTAAAATTATTCACTTTGCCACCTCTGATCCTCTCTATTCCTTGTCTGCTTATACACTCTTTCCCTATCTATAGATCTTAAAGACAATCTTTTCATTGCTCCTTTAATTTGATCAAATACTAGATTATTGTGCTTATGTACTTCAGAATATTGTATATCTAACCTGTTCCATTGATTTACTTCTCCATTTTTTTACCCACTACCAACTTATTTTGATAATTATTACTTTACACCATAGTTTGAGATCTGGTACTGCTATCCCTTCCTTCCCACTTTTTTCATTAATTCTTTTGATAGTCTTGAAATTTTGTTCTTCCACATAGATTTTGTTCTTTTGTTTTTTCTAGTTTTAAAGTAATCCTTTGGTAGTTTTGGAGGCATACCACTGAATAAGCAAATTATTTAAAGTAGTACTGTCATTTTTATCATATTGTCTCTGCCTACCCATGAACAATTAAAATTTCTACAGTTATTAGATCCTTCTTTCTTTGGGTAAAATGTGGTTTGAAACTGAATAATAATATAAAATAATAAGTTCATATACTTTCTGTGTGTGTGTGTGTTGGCAGGTAGACTTAGAAGTATTTTATATTGTCAGGCTTTATTTTAAAATTTCCCACCAGATCTCTTCTCTATCTTCCCTATAATTCTAAAGAATACAGTATCCTTCTAGGAGTTTTATTCTTCCTTGACTACTGTGTGCCATACATATATTCAGTAGTCAAATCTTGTCAGTCTACCTATACTGTCGCTCTCAAATTCATTTCCCTTCTCATGAGCTTTATTTTTGTATTTTCAATATATACATACACACATACACAACTACTTATACATATCTAGGTCCTATAACTATCATAATTGACTTTTTGAACATTTTGTCCTTCAAACTATTGGTCATCTTTATTGATATTCTGCTTCCTTGGTCTTACTGGATACCCTTTTCAGTACCTGCTTTAGTGGATATAAATGATTAAGTTTTCTTCTATTTCCATTTTAAGATAAATTTATTAAAAAGTAAGTCATATCTATACTAGTGGGAGATTTCAACCTTACTTTATCATAATTAGATAAATCAAACCACAAAATACATAAGAAAGAAGTTAAGGAGGTAAATAGAATTTTAGAAAAATTAGGTGTGATATAAGTTCGGAGAAAATTAAATGGGGACCAAAAGAAATATACTTCATTCTCAGTGACAGATGGAACCTACACAAAAATTGATCATGTATTAGGGCAAAAAAACCTTAAAATCAAATGTAGAAAGGCAAAATAGTAAATGCATCTTTTTTAGATCATGAAGCAATAAAAATTACATGTGATAAAGGACCAGGGAAAAATAGAACAAAATCAATTGAAAACTAAATAATCTAGTCCTAAAGAATGATTAGGTGAAATATTCAAATCATAGATACAATCAATAATTTCATCTAAGAGAATAATAATAATGAGACAACACAACAAAATTTATGGGATGCAACCAAAGCTGTTCTTAGGGGAAAATATATCTCTAGATACTTACTTGAATAAAATAAAAAAGAGAGAAGATAATGAATTAGGCATGCAACTAAAAAAGCTAGAAAAGGAACAAATTAAAAACCCCCAATTAAATGCTAAATTTGAAAATTTGAAAATAAAAAGGGAGATTAGTAAAATTGAAAGTAAGAAAACTATGGAACTAATAAACAAATCTAAGAATTGGTTTTATGAAAAAATTAACTAAAATAGATAAACCTTTAGTTAATTTGATTAGAAAAAGGAGAGAAGAAAATCTAATTGCTAGTATCAAAAAAGAAAAGGGTGAACTTTCCACCAATGGAGAGGAAATCAAAGCAACAATTAGGTGTTATTTTGGCCAAATGTATGCCAACAAGTCTAATAATCTAAATTAAATGGATGGATACTTACAAGAATAGAGGCTGTCTAGATTAACAGAGGAGGAAATAAATTACTTAAATAGTTCCAATTTAGAAATAAAAATTGAACAAATTATTAGTCAATTCCCTAAGAAAAAATCTCTAGGGCTAGATGTATTTACAAATGAATGTTACCAAACATTTAAAGAATAATTAATTCCAATACTATGCAAACTATTTGGACAAATAGGAAAAGAAGGAATCCTACCAAATTCCTTTTATGACACAGATATGTTACTGATACCTAAACTAGGTAGGGTCAAAACAGAGGAAGAAAATAATAGACCAATTCCCTAATGAATATTGATGCAAATAAATATTCTAAATATTAGCAAAGAAATTACAGCAAATTATCAGCAAGATAATACACCATGACCAAGTAGGAGTTATACCAGGAATGCAGGGCTAGTTCAATATTAGGAAAATTATTATCATAAATGACTACATCAATAACCAAATCACTATTGATTAGAGAAATGCAAATTAAAACAACTCTGTAGTACAACCTCATACCTCTGATATTGGCTAAGATGACAGGAAAGATAATGACAAATGTGGGAAAATTGGGACACTAATGCATTGTTGGTGGAATTGTGAACTTATTCAACCATTCTGGAGGACAACTTGTAACTATGCCGAAAGATCTATAAAACCATGCATACCCTTTCATCCAACAGTGTCTCTATTGGGCCTGTATCCCAAAGAGATCATAAAAAAAGGGGGAAAGGACCCACATGTGCAAAAATGTTTGTAGTAGCCCTTTTTGTAGTGGCAAGGAACTGAAAAACTGCGTGGATGCCCATCAGATGGAGAATGGCTGAATAAATTATGGTATATGAATGTTATAAATATGATTGTTCCATAAGAAATGATCAATAGGATGATTTCAGAAACACCTAGAGAGGCTTTTATGACCTAATGCTAAATGGAGTAGAATCAAGAAAACATTGCACACAGTAACAACAAGATTGTGTAATGATCAATTCTGATGAACTTGACTCTTTTCAACAATAAGGTGATTCAGGCCAATTCCAGTAGACTTGTGATAGAGAGAGTCATTTGCATGCAGAAAGAGGACTGATGGAACTGAATATAGATCACAACATCTTTCTCATTTTTTTTTTCCTTTTTGGTCTGATTTTTCTTGTGCAACATGCTAATTGTGGAAATATATATAGAAGAGTTACACACGTTCAACATATATTGGATTACTTGCTGTCTAAGGGAAGGAGTGGAGGGAAGGGAGGGAGAAAAAAAATTTGGAACACAAGGTTTTGCAAAGGTGAATGTTGAAAACAATTTTTGCATATTTTTTAACATATAGTTAAAGAGTATTTAATAAGAAAAATATAGGAAATCACTTTATAAATTATGAAGTACTGTATAATATAAGCTATTATGAAGGAAAATTCCATATTAGTCAATTAAATGTAGGAAGAGAGACAGTTTCCAGATAATCAAGGTCAGAAAAAAGCCTTAATCCATCAGAATTATTGGACTATGTATACAGATACATTTATGTGTGTATAATACATTCACACACACATATATATATATACACACATATACATAACCTTGGTATTCTGAATAATAAGTTGTTAATTTTATCATATAAAGTTAACTTTGAATGCTACAAACTTGTGGCACCATTTTGATAATTATATTTCAATATATTTCCATTGATTAGAGCAAATGAAGACATTTTGAATACTTTGAATAATTCACTTATCTTGGCAGTATACATAGAGATGTCTATATAGATGATAAGGTTGACACACACACACTGCCAGAGCTAGCTCAGCATTTGGGAGTTTCTGTAGGAAGATATGGAAGAGAAAAGATATTAGTTTTCATCAAACTAAAGGTGTACAGCAGAGCCATTATGTTCACTTCATTGTTGTATGCCTGTGAAACCTTGATAGTCTGCTACTACCATACCAGGAGATTGAACCACTTCCAGTTGAATTGTTTTAGGAAAATTTTGAAAGTTACTTAGCAACTCCTGGACACTGAAGTCTTCTTTTGAACTGAAGTGCCAAACATTCAAATTCTACTGCAGAAAGCACAATTTCTAGGGATGAGTCATAGTCCTAATGCCAAATGTATGTTAAATAAAAGATGATTTTTATGGAAAACTCACCCGAGGCAAGAACTCACATGGAAATTTTAAAAAGTGGTACAAGGACACTCTTATGGTTACTCTGAAGAAATTTAATATCATTTGTGAACCATGGGAGATGCTAGTATAGGATAGTCCAGGATGGTGTGCTCACATCAAAGAAGGTGCTGTATTCTATGAACAAAGAATAGTAATAGCAGAAAGTAAATGTGAGATGCACATATAGAGACATATCTATTCCAAATGTTTAAACAGACTATTTGTGCCCACTCTGTAGAAGAGTTTTCAGAGTTCACACTGAATTGATTAACCACAGTCAAACTGATTGTAAATTGATCCCAAGATCATGATGTTATTAATGGTCTTCAAAAGATGAACAAAAACAATTCTTTTTAATCCCATGGATTTTATTTTATGAATTTAAAATGTTATTCTAGGAAGAAGTCAAAAGATTTTATCAAACTATTATGAAACTATCCACAACACAAAAAAAGTTGAAACCTTTCATATAGAAAATTTCCAGGGTGGAAATTATAAATCAGCAACTTCTGTAAAACTTATTATTTTAGGAGTTATTTGGAGGCATTGAGAGATAAAGTTATATGTCTACTATGGCAGGAATTGAACTCATGTTTTTCTGATTCCAAAGTCATCCCTACTCTACACTATTTCTCCCACTCAGTTGAGATAATTGATTCATTTCTTTGTTTCACTGTCTTATTAGGTAGTTATTCAACTCCTTTGAATAGATCCACCCTATACCCAGAATTGATATATAAAGCATACTGTTTCTCAAGAGATCTCATTTCCAAAAAATGAGCCATTGTGGATATGGTCACCCATAGCAATCAATTTAATTTTCATGGAATGAGGTAACAGGTAAAGATAGCTTAGCTGAAAGGAAAAAAATAGTCAAACAGGAATGACTGTCTTAAAGGCATTTAAATTCATGGTTCTTCATTAAAAAAGCAAATAAAAACATTTTGGACATGACTACCACCAAGTCATTGACTCAATTTTGCTCTTTTCATTTCCAAAATCTTTTAAGGAATATGTTTAGTTTTAGTTTTTATTTTTATTTTAAGGCACAATATCACATATTACAAATTAGTTCTAAAGATAATCTAAAAGGAAAGAAACTCTAGTAAAATGGCTTTGCTAGATGTAACTCAGTAGCATAGCAGCTTTAAACTCTCACTTAAAATATGTCCCTTCAATGTAAAAAAAAAAGAAGAAGAAGAAAAATGATGGGTATTCAAATGATTGACAGTCTTTCCAAATAGAAGTGTTGCTATAATTAAGCAATAATGTATGAGTGAGTGTACATTATGACAAATTGGAATCTTGGTTGATTAGATTGAGCATATAAGCTGTCAGTATAATTATCATATTTTAATCATTTTTCTCCATTTTTTATAACAGCATTGTCTTCAGCCCCATTTGGTGCTTATTAGATTGATATTCTAAGAGGAATTGTACAACATAAAACATGTCCTTTAACAGGATGAACTTTAGATAAGACTTCAGTTATGTCTATAAACATTTATAATGATTGCTGTTGTGTGTCTACTTTCTTTTGTGGGCTGCATTTCATTTTAGACCATGTTGAATTTTCCTTTCTAAAGAGAAATAGTTGAATCTGAGAATTTCCTATCTTACTACACACACATGCATACATATTATGTGTATATTAGTATATATTTCTATTTTAATCTTATAATAAACTTAATAAACTACTTTAATCTTAGAATATCCTACCTTTTTATCTAATATATGTACATATAATTAACATTCATGTACATATATGCCATATTTATTACCATATATGTATGTATATATACACATAAACATATATATCACATATATATAAAGAAATTATCAATATATATTTGCATACACGCACCATATAAGGTATTCTATATCTAGACCACATATCTGTGTGTCTGTGCATACACAATATACATTATATGTGTACATATGAACATACATACACATATTATGTACATGTGCAATACACATATATACTAGCAATTAAATGGCTCACCCATGGATACATAGCTAACCTGAGACTGAGATAGAATTTAAACTCCTTAATTCTTAGAATCTTTTAACATTGGTACCCAGTCTGTTCTCTCCCTGTCACCTTTCTGGTTGTTTTCTTCTTCCTGAATTTTTCTGACACCACTCTCCTGGATCCCCTCTCACATGTCTGACTGATTCTTATTTTTAGTCTATTTTGCAGGGTTGTCATTCACATTTTGCCTTTAATATATTAGGGTATTTCTGAAATCTGTCCTCGATCATGCTCTATTCTCTCTTCATTGGTGATCTCATCAAATCCATGGGTTCAAAACATCATAGGAGCACGGGATGAAAGACTTAGAGCCTGGACATAAGCTAATCTAACCTTTTTCTACTAATGATGCAGCTGAAGTCTAAGGAGATTAAGTCACATATAAGTGTGGAAAATCACACAGGTTCTAAATAGCTGAGTTGGAATTTGGATTTGGATTCTAACTCAAAGTTCAGCAATCACTTCATGTATTACATCACCTCTTTTGGCTCAACATTTATTTTTATGTAGATGACTTTCCAATCATATATACACACTCGTATCTCTCTCCTCTCCTCCTTCCCCAATTCCCCTCACCCTGTTAAAGGCATCAAGTCATTACACAACTTCAACTTTCCAACTTTGCCTTCTTCCCTCCATATTGAATCAATTGCCAAGCTAACTGATTCTATCTCCACAATATCTCTCCTATCTGCCTCATTTTCTATACTCATACCACATATACTGAAGCCATAACCTCTCATATGGAATACTGTTATAACCTACAAATAGGTCTCTCTGTATTTCACCTCTCCCTTCCATAAACCATCCTTCCCACCATTTCCTAAGGTCTGACCACATCACTCATCTGTTCAACAAACTCTACTGGCTTGAACAAAATTCCACACAAGCAATTCATTTTTCTATTTATTGTGGAAGCCTAGTATGGTCTGATGACTGGGGTGGGAATGAGGTATATCTTTCTTCTCTCCATCATGAATGTATCAAGACAATTTCAAGATAAGCAGGATGATTTCAGAGAAGCCTGGAGATACTTACATGAACTGATGTTAAGTGAAATAAGCAGAACCAGGAGACTCTTGTACACAGTAACATCAATATTATACAATGATCAATTCTGATGGATGTGGTTCTTTTCAACAATGAGATGATTTAGATTAGTTCCAGTGGACTTTGTAATGGAAAGAGCCAACTACACCCAGAGAAACTGTGGGAACTGAGGGTGCATTTTTTTGTTATTTGCTTGCATCTTATTTTCTTTCTCATTTTTTCCTATTTGATTTGATTTTTCTTGGACAGCAAGATAATTGTATGAATATATATACATATATTGTATTTAACACATATTTCTACCATGTTTAACAAATATTGGACTAATTGCCATCTAAGGGAAGAGGTGGGGAAAGGAGGGGAAATTGGAACATAAGGTTTTGCAAGGATTAATGTCGAAAAATTATCTATACATATGCTTTGAAAAATAAAAAACTTTAATAAAAACAAACAAATAAACAAAAAGACATTTTCAGGAGTTCTCTTGAACAGTGCTGACAAAAGCCAAATATTAATTATGTATAAGATACAGTACAAACTCAGACAATAGTATATGCATTTATGATTTGCTTACAGGTACCAGAGGAGGTCGTTTTGGCATGAAATATAATGGGAATTGGTAGAAGTCATTCGGTCAACAAACATTAAGTTAATTCTTACTACATGGCACATGCTATGCTAAGTGCTGATGATGTAAATCAAAGAAAAAAAAGAGCTTTTGTCCTCAAGAAGCTTACAGTTTAATGGGAAAGAAGAGATGTAAATAATTAGGAACATGTAAGATATATACAGAATCATTTCATACAGGGTGGCACTTAGGCTTAAAAGAAGCCAGGGAAAACTTGTGTGCAGAGATAATGGATCAGAGTATTCCAATCATTGGGATCATCCACTGGAAAAATATGGAGCAATGAGTTTACAAGCCAGCAAGTTGGCCTGGCATTTGAAACTCTCTGCAATTTGGTATCATCCTATCTTCCCAGCCTTAAGTACAACTGTACTATGCATTTTTGTCCTTGTGAGATTGCACTATTCACAATTCTTAAAACATGTCCTATGCTTTCCTGCCTTCATGAACATTCTGCCTTCTTTGCCTAGAATGTCCCTCTCTCTTACTCTTCTGAATATAACTAATCACACAACTAATCAAGCATCAATGAGGATTTATTAAACACTACTGTGTGCCAGATGCTGAGGTTATAGATAAAAATGAGGCAGCTCCTACCTTCACGTACTTTACAATCTTCAGTGAATGCAACATTCCATGGAAAAACAAATGTAGGAAACATACAGAATAAATACTAACTAGATGCTAATAATAGAAGGAATTAAATCAGAGAGTAGCACTTGAATTGAACCTAGACAGTAGAGACTTAAGACAGTTCCAACAGCTAGAAGTAAAGAGGGATATAATTTTAAGAATGGAACACTATCTGTTCAAAGGCACAGAGGTGAGAGATGGAACATTGTACTTCAGGCATAGCAAGTAGGATGAAACATTACACATATAATGGGGGCAGTAATGGACAATTAGCCTAGAAAAGCCTTCTAGAACTGGATTTTGAAATATTTAAAATGTGAAACAAAAAAAATTATATTATCTTAAAAGCAATTAAAGCTTTGTTAAAGAGTAACTTTGTCAGGAATATTAATTTGATAGCTGTGTGGAGGACAGATTGGGGAGCAGAGAGTCCAGATGCAAGGAAGACCTATTAGGAAGCTATTATAAGCGTCTCCCACTTAAAAAGTGCTTAAAAAGCTAAAAAAGACCAAGGTCTTCCACTCCAAGGAGCTAGAGACCTTGCGTCTGGGGCCATTGCCAGTCATCCTGATGTATATCAGGTCAATGGACCCAGATGGTTGTGGTGGAGAAAGAGAGATTGGTGACCTTGCACAGCCCTTCATCACTTATATCCAATTCACTTGCATTTCATGGTAATGTTATATTATGTCTGTCATGTTATGTTATGTTAACATTATGTTATACCTGATGTTATGTCATCTTCAAGAACAAAGGACAAATGGCAACCACCATCATCACCACCACCAGGAGAGAAGTGGTAAGGGATGGAAATAATGTTCTTCTTGTAAAAGTAGAGAGATATTGAGGAAGAAAAATCACTGATCCCTGGCAACTGATTTCAAAACGATGGTAGAGAGGAAATCTATGAAAATAAAGAGTCCTAGATTTTGAACTGGGTTCCTATCCATTCTTTAAAACCCAATTCAGATATCACTTTCTCCATAATTTTTTTTTTGATTTCACATAGAACTTTCCAACTTTTAAAAGCTCTTATCAGATATAATTTGGTATTTTTTATGTAATCTTTTTGGTCCTGTTAGCTTCATTAGAACAAGAAATCTGCTTTATATAAACCTGCTATTTCTGTGAGGACCTTGAAAAGGGATTTCTTATATGCTTACTGCATAGAGAGTGGTATGGAAATGGTATCTAAAGGATCTTCAAACCTATAAGAAAAACAAACAAAAAAAGAATAACAAAAAAGTGAACATAACTCTAATCAATCCAATGAAAAACCATTGATTTCAGAGGACTATGAATGAACCATCTTATCCACCTCTGCCAAAGTGGTAAAGGATTTAAAATGCAGAATAAAACATATATTTTGGGGCCATGGCCAACTGGGATTTTGTTTTGCTTAACTGCATATTTGTTATAAGGTGTTTTTTCCTCTTTTTGTTAATCAATTGGGATGAGTAGGAGGTGAAAATAGGTACTTGTTATTTGAAGAAAAGAGAAAAAAAAAAAAATCCCCAAACATTGTGGATTATTATAATGAATTAAATTTGCTAGGAAAAAGATCTAAAAATGTAAACATATTCAGTCTTTATAACTTAATGAATTTTAATGGAACCTGAAACTATATATCTTTTTCTTTCACCTTTATATTGCTATATGCTTCACTAATGATTTACTCCATAGATAATATTAGTTTTGTAGCTATCAAAGCTGGAGTATTTAGAAAATACAATTGGAATAAAGTTTCATCATTTAACATTTTGTAAATATTCAACAAATGAACTTTCCAGATACCTCTTTCATCTCTTTTTTGACTCTTCTCCCCATCCTCCACCCCCAGCATTTTAATTGTTTTCCTCTTTATTACATTTGATTTATCTTATATTTTAGTTATTTATGGATTCATATCACCTTTCTCCTGCTCCTGTGAGTTTATAAGTTCTTTGAGGGAAGGGACTACATTTTATTTACTTCTGAATAAGATACATTGCCTAGAACAATATCTTTACTATAGATGGCATATATTAAGCAGTTTTTGAATAAGTGTTTCATTAGCTTGCTAAAAATTCACAAATTCTCTTTACATTTTGAAAACAAGTTCTATCTCTTTTCAGAATAACATAGATTTTCTCTGGGGATGATGTTGTTTGTCCTTCATTCTTTTTTTTAACAGGTCTCAGTTTGACTGAGGCTACCCCCTCAAAGTTGATTAACTTTTTTCCCCCATAATCTTGTTTTTCTTGGATGGTTTTTATTTTTATTTTTTAGTTTTTCCTCAGTATCTTTCATTTAATTTTAATTTTGTTTGAGTTCTATAAATTCTCTCTGGGCAGGGTGTTATTTAACGTTACTCTTTGGAGTAGAAACTTTTTTTTTTTTTTTTTTTTACATCAGTGTTCTCCTATTCCCTATTCCCATAGAAGGTTTCTATGGTTGGTTTCTTTCTTCTTTGTCAGCTCTTTTTTTTTTTTAATGAGAAATATTAGTGTAAGCACCTCTAATAGTGAGTTGGGGGATGGTACCTCTGACTTCCCTTCAGTTCTCCCTTCTGGCCTGGGACCCCAAGCTAAGAGCTCCCCCCTCCTGCAAGTGTCAGCAGCCAGCAGTGTCCTTGCCCCACTGCCTCTGCCCTCATATGTGCTGGTTCTTTCTCACCCAGGCCCCAGCAGTACAAGTAGGCTTGATGTTCCTGATCAACTGAGGTTCCTTCAGTCTTCCTGGATTCAGACCCCTGACTCCTCAAGCAGTCTAGGAGGTGAAAGTGTGTGTGATTCCTGCTAAAGCTCCATCCACAATCAGCTAGCCCCAAGGGTCCCCACTTGCGGTTGCTGTGGAGCTAGCCTGCAGGTGTTTGCACTTCTCTGGGGTTAATCCCTTGTTTGGAGTCTTTTAAATCTCTGATCATACCTGGAAGATCTCTGTTCTGCCCCAAATCTTCTAGATTTTTCACCAATCTATGTTTGCCCTGAGGCGAATTTTGTTGTGTTTGTGGGGAAAATGTGGAGAGCTTGAAATTTACCAACCTACTCGGCCAACTTCCTAGAATCCTCCTCCAAATTGAGTCTTAAATTTAAGCATCCTAATATCCAAGCCAGGGTTCTTTCTTTTCTATCTCCTTTATAATAACTGGGTACACACTGGGGGAAGATAATTATATTCAACTTTGTACTAGAACAAAGCTTCTTAAATAAATCCCACATGTGGTTATGCAACTGACTGTGCAGGTCAAGAAAAATTTGTCAACAATAAAAGGTTTTTGAACACAATGACCAAAAACTAGCTCGAATTCAAAATCCAAATCAAAAGCATAACAAATCCAAAGTGTTTCTAGCAGCACTTGCCCATGTTGCTTGGCGTGATTTCACTGAAGCCTTGTTTCTGAACACACACGTACACTTTGTACTGCCTTATACGTGCACATGTACATGTACGCTGGAAATGCTGCTCCTTGGCTCAGATTTGAGACAGGCTCATATAAAAATTTCTTAGGGAAAAAGGGTTTGTGAGTAGAAAAAAGTTTAAGAAGAGCTATATTAGATTACTTCTTGGTAACCAGGTGGTATGGTGAATAGCACCTCAGACTCTTACTGTGTGAACCTGGAAAATTCACTTAAGCATTATTACCTCTAAAAAATCCCTGATTGCCTTAAAAAAAAAAAAAAAAAAAAAAAAAAAAAAAAAAACAAACCAACAACAAAAAAAAAAAAAAAAAAAAAAAAAAAAAAAAAAAAAAAAAAAAAACACCCAACACCTCCCAAACAAACAAACCAAAAAAAAAAAAAAAAAAAGTAAAAAAAGAGGAAGAACAGCTTTAGTACATAATTAACTTTAAATCCTTATAACTTATCAGTAAAGACTTTAATATAATCAATAGGAAATGAAAGGAAGTTTCATAGGAAGAGAAAAATGTACTCTAAAGAAAAGCAAGGAACTGGAGTTCCACAGAGTAATGAATAAAATATACAGTCATTTTCTGTCTATATACCAGTTAATTTAGAGTTAATGAAGCTAAAAATATAGATTCAATTCCTATCTGTTGACTTCATTACTTCACATATGCTGAAAGCATTCTTGGAGCCAAGTGGGCACTTCACAAATAAATATCATTAGTCCAAGGAAAACAGGTGAGGTAGTGTGGTAATTCAGGGCCCATCCATCAACTCCATTAATAGAAAAAAAAAACCCAGAAGAACCACCATTATAGTCAATTGCACCAAGTTAAAGTATGACAAAATGAGTCCAACCCACTGGAAAAGTCAGTGTGAATGGTTGATTAATATCACACAGGATACGTTAGTATATTAAGTAAAATTTTTACTCTTCATTTGGTCTTTGTTTAATTGTTGTAAAAAGTGGTAACTGAAATTGTTGCAAAGTATAGAGATAACTTGTGTGCAACTTAAAATCTTAGAGAACTGTCTGAGACACAGAGAATTTAAATATCTTGCTCTTGGTTAAAGTCACATGGCACATGAATCTTGGCTCTGAAGCTAGGTCTCTACCATATTGTTTCTCCCTTCAAATAGAAATGTATAAGAAGAAACACTACCTCAATAAATAGTGAGCTCTCAGTCTTAACAGGAAGCAAAAAAGACAAGTATTGTAAAGCCTTTATCCCAGGATATTTATCAGGAAGAGTGAAAATAAGTTATGGATTTTTTATGAAGCCACAGAGTATAGAACTGAATAAACTGATCATGGGGTGGTTCTGTGTTGAACATTTCCTTAATAATATTTTTATATTTTTCTGTATTTGAACTAAACCTACATTTCATTCTTCAGGTTGTAGGGGCAGCTAAATGCCCCTAAGTGTGTAAGTGGCAAAATAGAATGTCAAACATGGATTCAGGAGGATTCATTTTCCTCATTTCAAATCTGGCCTCAGATACTCATTAGCTGTGTGACCCTGGGCAAGTCACTTAACCTTGTTTGCCTCACTTTCCTCATCTAAAAATGAGCTGGAGAGGAAAATGGCAAACCAGTCTAGCAACTTGGTCAAGAACATTCCAAATGTGGTCATGAAATATCAAACAACTGAAAATGATTGAATAGCAACAACAAAAACAAAAATCTACTGAATTTCTTTTTGCATGATTTCTTCAATTTTCATTTTCACGACTGAGATAAACAAAATGTCATTGATAATAATAAAATTGAAAAATTTAGAGAATTACATAACATTTAGTTTCACTTTACCTTTAGGGAACTGATCGAACTGTATTATTGAATATAGTCTCACAACTTCAAAGTTTTCAAATGCTGACCAATTAATTCAATCTTACAATTTTAACTGTATGGCCTATATTCTTCAGCAATGAAGGGAACAACTTAATTAATAGTCAAAGGTCTTAAAATTGTGTTTACAAAGTTGACTTTTTAAAAAACATGTTGCAATGGAAAGAATGCTGGATTTGGGTTCAAGAAGATCTGAGTTCAAATTAATTAGTCTACTGTGACTAATAAAAGATAATCCCAATTAAGGAGGGAATAGCATCTGGGGAGACAAGGAAAGGTTTTCTATCAAAGATAAGATTTGAGTGGAATCTTGAAGGAAGCCAGGGAAACATAAGAGATGGAGGTGAGGGACAAAGCATTTCCACATGGAAATGAAAAGGCATGGAAAGTCATGTTCAATGAAAGGCAAGTAAGTTTGTAGAACTGGATTGTAATATAGTGAAAACTAGAGACATATAAAGGAAATAAGTATATGCTCATTACAATGTGCTGAGCTTTGCAAATCTTAGTGATTGTCACAACAACCTTGGGAGATAGGTGCTATTTTTATCCTCATTTTACAGTTGAGGATCTGGAAGCAGAGAAAGGTTGTGACTTGCAGACAGCTAGAATCTGAGATTACATCTGAACTTCAGTCTTTCTGACTGAAGGCCTAATGCTATATCCATTTTACCATCTTGCTCCCTCATATCTTTTGTGGGTCTCTTTTGTTTTCTTTTTTGCATCACAATCCTCTTATCCAGCAAGTTCCCTCTTGTGAAGATTTTAAAAAGAAAAAGTCTAAGAATTATAAAGACCTAGGATCAAGCCATATTTTTTTGACAAATAAGGTTGTATGTATGACTCTAGGCAAGTCACCCAACATTTCAGTAGCTCAGGAAATTCTCTTAAGACTATAAATTGTAAAACTAAAGCTTCCAGTCTTCACTTGGTAAAGACATTATGTTGACAAAAAACCAGCATAACTAATCTATTTACCTACCATATCTGACAGCATGCACAACACACCAATATTATTCTTACTCAGTAAGCCAAAGCTTTCTTTTCTTGGTTAAATCTTTAAAATTCTTACTTTTGAGAAGCCAACAAAAATGATGGAGAAAAACCTTCAAATATCTATTAAAAGATTTTGATACTGAAATTGACAACTTCTTGAACTTCTAAAGTAACTGATCAAAGCAAAAAATGACATTGCCATTATTTTTTAGACTATAGAGAAAGAACATCTTAGAGTAAAAGTCTTACTTAGACCTCATATTCTTACTTGTATTGTGACACAAACTTTCCTGATTGTAGAAAACCAAATGACATGTTATCTGCCACTTTCCCCCTATCTATTTAAAAAAGTGTCCTCTGTGTGCCTTCTAAGAGAATTTAGGTTTTTCCAGAATTTGGGGACAGATTCTCTCTTCCAAGCAGTTTCCTATGTCCTCCTACAACATTATTCCACAGATTTGCTATTGAAATGAAATACTGCAGTGACCTTTTTAATTCCCCTGACTTTTTACAATCTTGGAAATTTAGCACAACAGCAGGAGTTTAATCATATTCACTGATGTAAAAGACAAAATAAGGCACCTTTAAATTCAGATAGAGATATGACCTCCAATGTGTCAGAACCTTCAGAGACTCATTGGATGTCCCCAAGGACAGCTCAAGATGTGTTACATGTGTTTCCTATGCTGAATCACTATGTCTCATGACAGATCTATTGAATTTTTATGTGTCCCCTCCCATATAATAAGCTTCCTAGGATCTGAACTAGAAGTAGAGAAAGAAGACCAAAGTTATTTTTTGTTTTTATGATTGTTTCAAATATTCACTTTTTCTATTGTAGGAATGCTACTCCTGACAATCCAGAACAACATTTGCTCTAAGATTCCAAGATATTTGATTGGATTATCATAACTCTTTAGCTTGAAGTTGCTTTTGTATTTTCTTTTTTTCCTTCTTGAAGCTGCATCTATCTACATGAGGTCACAGAACTAAACTAAAGAGTTACACAAATGTAGGTAATCTGATTGTTCTTTTGACCAGGAAAAAACCACACATGACATGTTTGACTTAATTTTTATTTAATTGAATTGTTACTTTGGTGCTTTGTTGACAGTTTTAGTTTGTAAGTTAGCAGCTTAAAAGTTTTAGCCAAATACTGCCACATTTGTTGGTTTTTTGTTTTTTTTTTTTCATTTTAAAGTTTCATTGCTTGTGTCATTTCAGTTGATGGATGAGATGAACTAAAGAAAAAGAAAAAGAAAAAATTGTTCTTCACATTGCCCAGAGTGACAAAGCAGATCAGCTCTCTTAAATCCTCTGTCCATACAACAGCTGTGATCTGGGTGATTGATGAAGAATCCAATCAGCTCTGAGCTGCTTTTAGTGTCAAACTCATATGGAGAGGCGGTACATTCTACAAACACTTTTGACAGGTCAAAAGCTAACCGTTCTCTATGTCTACATCTACCCTTAGATGAACGTGGGTATATATCATTTTACAAGTGTTCTGGGGATTTTGAGCTTGAAAATGTCATTAGTAAAGCTGTTTATGAAAAGTAAATGACTGTGCATAATTTTCCATAAATTGTATTTCCCAAAATTCTATTCTAATGCTTAAGTTTTTCCCTGAAAGGACTTATATCAAGTTACACTAATGGTACTAAATCAGTTTATGCAGTATTAAGAGCAGCCTAAATAATTTTCAAATCTGAAAAAATCTTGAAATTAGTAATACTGTTAAAGTACAAATGTCAACATTATCCTCCACCCCCTTTATTTGCAGTCTCAAAATTTCTGATCCCTAAATTATTAATAGAACAGGATATGTCTCTTGAAAGAAAGGTGATTGATTAGAGATGCTGAATGGGGCCTGCATATTCACAAATAACCATTTACTTTGTTTGAATAAATATATTTGTTGAAAAGGAGAGCTTCTGTTTCAGTAGAAGGAAGCAGTGATTCAGTAGGACTGATATGCAAAAGAAAAGAACATCAATAAAATATTTAAAAATGCATAGAACAAAAATTTTAACAAAAACTAACTATATACTTTGTAGTTTTTTTAAAGCAATCATTTTTTTTTTTTGTATTTTGGAATGTTTGTGAAGATTAAGTTTATAATAAAAGAAATTTAAAAATAAAAAAGAGGACTTGCACCTGAATATCACCATCACATTAAATACTTCAAGGATGAATAATGTCATCAGGGTAGATTCTCTTTTCATTATCTCATTGCAACCCTCCTTTGCTTTACTACATAGGTGCTTCCCCCCAAAATTCTTCACCCTAAAGCCAACCTTCTAGTGCTAGCTTTCTGAATATAGCTAGGCTTATCCTAGATATAAATTCATTACTATTCCCTACTTGAAGCTTTTCCATGTTGGAAAGAAAAGCTTATACGCCATTTACAAAATTATCAAAAACCCATAATCACCCCTCACCACATAAATAAGACTTTAATGAAAGGTGCTCACAACATATGTAAGGTATTTTTTTTTGGGGGGGGGTCAGGGAATGGATTATGGTGACAGAGGTCAGGGAGAAAACTTTCCCTTGCAAGACAGCTTAGCAATTGTTCCTTAATTACTATTTTAGAGAGTTCTTGATATATAGACAAGTTAAGTGACTTGTTTAAAGGCTCATGGCTAGCAAATCAAAAGAAATATTTTAAATTATGGCTTCCTGATTGCAATACCAACTGTCTACTTCATAACGTCTCTATGCTTAGTGTTACTCTCTCTCCAAAAGATGTTTCCATAAAACTATTAATAGAAATAAAATGGTCTTTGCCTGGTTCTTATTAAGATCCAGATGTGATTTAAATGCCTTTTGTGTAGCAATGCAAATTATCATTTTTTCTTGGTCAATATTATCTTTCCTGTTTAGTTCAATGAATTAGTCAGAGCAACATAAACCAATGATTATTCCACTAATCCATGAAGTATTAAAAAGTGGTGTGAGGAGGTTAGATGTAATAGATAGAGTGATAGAACTGGAATCAGAAAGACTATAGTTAAAATCCAACCTACTTCCTAGTTGTGTGATCTTGGGCAAACTATCTCTCTAGCCTCAGTTCTCTACTGTAAAATGAGGAAATAATAGCACTCACTTCCCAAGTTTTGTTAAGATCAAATGAGATAATATTCATAAAGAGTTTAGCAGAGTTCCTGGTCCATAGCATTCATTATATAAATGCTGGCTATTATTATTATTACTTAATTATACATGTATAATCACATTAAATATATTTTCACATTAAGTCATGTTGATAAAGAAAAATCAGAGCAAAAAAATCACAAAAAATAAAAATAGAAAACAACACAAAAAATGAAAATAGAATGCTTTGATTTACATTCAGACTCAATAGTTCTTTTTCTGGATAGCATTTTCCAACATGAGTCTTTGGAATTGTCTTGGATCGTTGTATTGCTGAGAAAAGTTAAGTCTAACATACTTGATCATCATACAGTGTTATTATGTACAATTTTCTGTTCATTTCACTTAGCATCAGTTCATGTAAATCTTTCCATTTTTTTCTGAAATCTACCTGCTCATCATTTTTTATAGAATATTAATATTTCATTTCATCCATATACTACAATTTATTTAGTCATTCCTCAAATGGTTTTTATCTCAAATTTGTTTTAATTGGTATTTCTCTAATCAATAGTGATTTAGAACATTTTTTCTGAGTATGGAGAGCTTTAATTTATTCAACTGAAAAATGCCTTTTCTTATCCTGGGATAAGAATTTATCAATGGGGAATGACTTATATTCTTATGAATTTGAATCAGTTCTGCATATATTTGAGAAATGGGACCTTAATCAGAAACATTGACTATAAAAATTGTTTTCTTGCTTTCTGTTTTTCTTTTCATATCAACTGTATTGGTTTTGTTTGTACAACCCCTTTTTAATTTGATGTAATTTAAAATTATCCATTTTGCATTTCATAATGTTCTATATCTCTTTTTGGTCATAAATTCTTCCCTTCTCCACAGATCTGACAAGTGAACTATTGCTTACTCTTCTAATTAACTTATTATATCACCCCTTATGTCTAAATCATGAACACATTTCAGCTTGATATGAGATGTTTGTCTATGACTAGTTTCTGCCATACTATTTTCCCATTTTCCCAGAAGTTTTGATCAGATTTTGAGTTTTTATCCCAGAAGCTGGAATTTTTGGGTTTATCACACAGTAGATCAATGTAGTCATTTATTTTTTGTCTCTTGGGTATCTAATCTAGTTCATTAATCTACCACTTTATTTTTTATCCAGTACCAAATAATTTTGATGACTGCTGCTTTTTATAATTTAGTTCAATTTGAGATCTGATGCCACTAGGCTATCTTCCTTTGCATTTTTTTAATTAATTTCCCTGGTTGTTCTTCCAGATGAATTTTGTAATTATTTTTTCTAGCTCTACAAAATAATATTTCATAGTTTGATTGATATGACACAGTGTAAGTAAATTTGGGTAGAATTGTCATTTTTATTATATTAGCTTGGCCTACCTATGAGCAACTGATATTTTTTCAATTACTTAGTTTGATTTTATTTGAGTGAAAAGTGTTTTGTAATTGTATTCATATAGTTTCTGGTTTGTCTTCGCAAGTAGATTCCAAAATATATTATCTATTTATTTTAAATAGAATTTCTCTTTTTGTCTCTTACTGCTAAATCTTATTGGTAATATAGAGAAATGTTGATCACTTATATGGGTGTATTTTATAACTTTGCTAAAGTTAATTGTTTTGACTAGTTTTTCAGTTAATTCTCTAGGATACTCTTAAGTATGACATCTTTTGGAAAGAATGTTACTTTTATTTCTTTATTGACTAATTCCTTCGATTTCTTTTTCTTCTCAAATTGCTGAAGCTAACATTTCTAGCATAATATTGCTAAAGCTATATTTTTAGTATAAACTTGTTTCACTCCTGATCTTATTACAAATGCTTCTAGTTTATCTCCATTACACATAATGCTTGCTGATGGTTTCAGATAGATACTGCTTATCATTTAAAGGAAAGTTCTATTTATTCTATACTCTCTAGTGCTTTTAATAGAAATGGATGTTACATTTTGTCAAAGGCCTTTTCTGCATCTATTGAGATAATCATGTGATTTGTTAATTTTGTTATTGAAATGGCTGATAGGTTTCCTAATATTGAAGCAGGGCAGCATTCTCCTGTAATAGTATATTATCCTCATGATAAATTGCTGTAATCTTTTTTGCTAATATTTTATTTAAAATTTCTGCATTAATATTTTTAGGGAAATTGATGTACAATTTTATTTTTCTGTTAGGTTTGGGTTTTGTTCCTGGGTTAGATATCAGTACCATTTTTGTATCATAAAAGGAATTTGGTAAAACTGCCTATTTTTTAAAATAGTTTATATGGCATTGGAACTAATTGTTCTTTAAATGTAGAATTCAATTGTAATTTCATTTGGTCCTGGAGATTTTTTCTTGTGTAGTTTATTGATGGCTTGTTCAATTTCTTTTTCAAAAATGTACTTTTTAAAATATTTTATTTCCTTCTCTTTTAATCTGGGTATTTTATATTTTTGTAAGTATTCAGCCATTTGATTTAGATTATCAAATTTGTTGGTAAACAATTGGGAAAAATAGCTTCTAATTATTGCTTAATTTCCTCTTAGTTGGTGATGAAATCACCATTTTTATTTTTGATACTGGCAATTTAATTTTCTTCTTTTTTAAAAAGTCAAATTAACAAAACATTATTTATTTTATTGCTTTTCCCATAATTCCAGGTCTTAGGTTTATTTATTAGTTCAATAGGTTTCTTTCAGTTTTATTTATTTCTCCTTTAATTCTCAGAATATCTAATTTGGTTCAATTGGGGATTTTTAACTTTTTCTTTATTTTAATCTTTTTATTTCCATGCCAGATACATTGATCTCCTCTTTCTCTGTTTCCTGCATTTAAAGAAATAAAATTTCTCTCTAAAAACTGCTTTGACTACATCCCATAAATTTTGGTATGCTATCTTACTATTGTGCTTTTTGATGAAATTATTAATTTTTCAATAATCTTTTCTTTGACTCATTCATAATGTAGGATTAGATTGTTTAATTTTCAATAATTTTTGTCTCTCAATGATTCTTTATTTGTAAGTAATTTTTGCAACATAATTGCATCATGATCTGAAAAGGATGCATTTAATATGTATGCCTTTCTGCATTTGTGAAGTTTTTTATGCCCTAGTACTTGGTCAATTTCTGTGTAGGTGCTATATACTACTGAGAAAATGGCATATTTTTTTCTTTTACCATTCAATTTTCTTCAAAGTTCTATTACATCTAACTTTTCTAAAATTCTATTCACCTCCTTAATTTCTTTCTTATTTATTTTGTGGTTAGATTTATGTAGTTCTGAGAGACAAAGGTCTCTTACTATTAGAGTTTTGCTGTCTTTTTCTTTCTGTAACTCACATAACTTTTCTTCTAAGAATTCAGATGCTATATCATTTGGTACATATAATATTATTGTATTGTCTATGGTACCTATTAGGAAGATGTAGTTTCCTTCCTTATGTCTTTTAATAAGATCTATTTTTGCTTTTGCTTTGTCTGAGATCAGGATGGCTACCTCTGCCACTTATATATATATATATATTTTTAACTTCAATCACTCTTTTACCTTTACTCTGTGTGTTTCTTGTAAACAACATATAGGATAGGATTCTGGTTTTTAGTCCACTTGCTATCTGCTTCTATTTTATGGGAGAGATCGTCTGATTCACATTTACAACTATGATTACTAATTGTGTATTTTCCTCTAATCAATTTTTAACCATGTTTATACTTTTCTCTCTTCTTTTACCATATTCCTCCTCACCAGTGTTTTGCTTCTGATTAATACCTCCCTCGATTTGCCCTTCCTTGTCCAAGCCTCAACTTTTCTTTCCCTTTTCTTTTCCTACTTCTGCATTTCCTTCCACTCTCCATTCTATCAGTTCCCTTTTCCCCACCTGTCTTTCCCTTTTACTTCCCTCTAGGATAAAATAAATTTCTACGCCCAACTGAGTATGAATGTTATTCCTCCTTTGAGTTGAATCTGATAAAAGAAAAGTTTGAACAATGATTCCCGACTTCCACTTTTTTCCTCTACTGTAATAGGCCTTTTGTACTTCTTCATGTGATATAATTTGCCTTATTCTTCTTCTCCCTTTCTCTTGTCCTAGTGCATTCCTTTTTTTCCCATCCCTTAATTTTGTTTTATATTATCACATCAAGTCACCTAGTACTTACATCTTCTCTCTATGTATATACTCCTTCTAATTGCCCTAATACAGATAAAGCTCTTAACATTTACAAATATCATCTTCCCTTACAGGGATATAAACTTTAATCTTATTGAATAAGATGTTTTAGTATTCTTTCCTCTTTACCTTTTCATGCTTCTCTTGGGTCTTGTATTTGAAGATTTAATTTTCTGTTCAACTCTTGTCTTTTAATCAGAAAAGTTTAAAAGTTCCCTATTTCATTGACTATCTATCATTTTCCCTGAAAGATTATGCTCAATTTTGTTGGGTGGCTGATTCTTGGTTGTAATCCAAGTTTCTTTGCCTTCTGAAATTCCAAGCCTTTTGATCCTTTAATGTAGGGATAGCTAAATTCTGTGTAATTCTGACTGTAGTTTTCTGATTTTGAATTTTTTTTTCCGACTGCATTCTTATAGTATTTTCTTCTTGATCTGATAATTCTGGAATTTTCCTTGAAATTTTCATTTTGGGATCTGTTTCAGGAGATTATCAATAGATTTTTTCAATGACTATCTTACCTTTGGTTTTAGTATATGAGGGCAGTTACCTTGAAAAATTTTTAAAAGATTCTATCCAGGGTGTTTTTTGATTATGCCTTTCAGATAGTCCAATAATTTTTAACTTATCTTCCCTGGATCTATTTTCTAAATCAGTTGTTTTTCCAATGAAGAAGTTTACATTTTATTTAATTTTTTCATTCTTTTTATTTTGTTGACAGACTCAATATCTCATAGAGCCATTAATTTTCATTTATCCAATTCTAATTTTGTTATATTAACTTTTTAAATACACATTTCTTTATGAATAATGTTGAGAGAGAAAATCAGAACAAAAAGGGGGAAAAAACTACAGGAGAGAAAACCCCCATCCTCCCCAAAAAAGTGAACATAGCATGTGTTGGTTTACATTAAATCTCTATAATTCTTTTTCTGACTATTGATGGTGTTTTCTATCCAAACTTTGTTGTAATTGCCTTTAATCATGGAGTCATTGAGAACCAAGTCTTTCATAGTTGATCATCACATATTCTTGCTGTTATTGTATACAATGTATTTCTGGTTCTACTTGTTTCACTCAGCATTAATTCATGTAAAGTCTTTTCAGGCCTTTCTAAAATCAGCTTGTACATTATTTTTAATAGAAAATAATATTCCATTTCCTTTATTTACTACAACTTATTCAGCCATTCCTTAACTGATATGCATCTACTCATTTTCCATTTCTTTGCTACCACAAAAAGAGCTGCTGAAAACATTTTTGCACATGTGAGTTTTTCCCTCCTTTATGATTTTTTGGGGGATACAGACCCAATAGTGGCACTGTTGAGTCAAAGGGTATGCACAGTTTTTATAGCACTTTGAGCATAGTTCCACATTGCTCTCCAGAATGGCTGGATTAGTTTACAACTTCGCCAACAATGAATTAATGGCAGTTTTCCCACATCCTCTCTAACATTTATCATTATGTTTTCCTGTTACCTTCGCCAGTCTGAGTGAGAGGTGTGAATGATACCTCAGAGTTATCTAAATTTGCATTTTGCTAATCAATAGTGTTTTGGGGCATTTTTTCATATGACTAAAAATGTCTTTAATTTATCTGAAAATTGTTTATTTTCTTCAATTATCAATTGGAGAATAGCTTATGTTCTTATAAATTTGAGTGAATTCTCTATATATTTTTAGTAATGAGGCCTTTATCAGAAACTTGGATATAAAAAATTCTCCCATTTTCTGCTTCCCTTCTAATCTTAACTGCATTGGTTTTATTTGTACAAAAACTCTTTAATTTAATAGAATCAAAATTATCCATTGCATTTTATAATGTTCTCTAGTTTTTCTTTGAACATAAATTCTTTCCTTCTCTATAGATCTGAGAGACTATACCTTTTTCTCCTAATGTGCTTATGGTATTACCCTTTGTATCTAAATCATGAACTCATTTCCACTTTATCATGTTACAAGGTGTTAAGTGTTGGTCAAAGGACATTATCTCAAGCTTTTTGTGCTGCTGGCTAGGGGCCTGGTCACTGGCTTTTCCCACAGAGGTCTCAGGTGCTAGGTCTCAGGTGTTTGTGGCTTGCCCATTTACTGAGATGGCCCAGCAGAGTTACACCTGTTGTTCCAGGGTTTCTGGACTGGCAGTTTGCCTTCTGTACTGGGGCTGAAGGCTTCACAGCTGGCCTGCTGTGCCACTAGTATGCTGAGCCAGAATGGAGAGGACTTGATTGCTGATCTATGTATGATGGGATCCTGTACTGGGATGCACTCCTCTTTTATCCAAGTGAAAGAGACCTTTTCTGAAATACTTCTAAGATATCTTAGCTAGACAATTAATTTTTCACTCTTTTTGTGGTTCTATTTTTCCAGAATCTATTTAGGGACTTGATTTAGCTTTGTTTCTGAGGGAAACTGGAAAGAACTCAGGCAACCCCCCATTATAATTATAATTATTATGACTAATTTATAGCCATCTTGACCTAGGATAAATACTTGAATTGATTTGGATTGTTTTTTTACATAAAGTTCTTGACCAATTTCAAATGAGCAAAAGACCATCTGTTCCCACTGGAAAAAAACAAAAACAAAAAAAAACTCTTACTAAAATTAATGATGAGGCTTATTGCTACTTTAAAAAAGGTAATAACAAGTAAACGATCCCTATATTAAATATTAAATAACAAAACATGACAGGAACAAAAATATTGATATTTTTAAATATCCATATAAATTACATTATAAAAGAAAAACTAGAAGATTCTTAGGAGTCTTCAAGAGCTACTGTCATAATTCATTACTCAGGAATTTAGTATCAATTTAGATTCAATTCAATAATCATTCCTTATTTGTTAATTTTCTATTCTTTACAATGTATTATTTTACTCACAACTCATAATAGTTTGTGTATATGTGTATATGTATGTGATTGAGAAATTAGTAATTGACTTCTAATTGGGATCCAATTAATTCCACATCCTTTTTTTTGGAAAAAGTCATGATTTAAAAAAATATATTTTCCAATTTAAGAATTAACTATGCTTATTATATTAAACTGTCTTCAAAAAGTTATTTATTTAAGTTTAGGATACTAATTACCATCAATTTTTTTCTCTCCTTGATTCTTCCTATTAAGCCAAAAAATTGTTAGCTATGTTCTCTCCTTCCTTCCTTCCTTCTTACCTTCCTTCCTTCCTTCCTTCTTACCTTCCTTCCTTCCTTTCTGCCTGGTTACATAGGGAAAAAAAAAAAAAAACTATTGTTGCTACCTGAAACCAATGACTAATGGCTCAAGGGAATCTGAGGGCAATCAATCATATAATTTCAAAGGAAACCCAACTAAAATGTTCCCAGAGAATATACTACCTGCTGCTCCCTCTCTAGTTCAGACACTACTGTATATTAACCTTGCACTATCTGTCCTTTATAATTTTATTGTTTTTGTCCAGTGGATGAAATGTTTTACTAATTTCAAAAAAAAAAGTTCCTGAGTACTTATTTGTGTGTTTTCACCGGATCTTAATTCCCTAGGGAGAGGATTCAACAATTGAGGTTGGATTCAGTCAAAAAGGATTGCATTAAATCGTTTGTCACTTTCATTATTTTATAGGTTCACAGATATAGAGCTGGAAGGAGCCTTGAAGTCCATCCAATTAGAAGGAATTCAACCTTTTAATTTTATAGATGATGAAAATAAAACCAAAGGAAATGAAATAATTTATAGTAAATAGTAGTATAGTTAGTAGTAAGCTTCTAAACTATGATTTGAACCAAAACCCTCTGATTTCAGAGCCAGCACTTCAGAATTTGATTTACAGAGAAGGTGGGGGAGCACCAGAGTTAAGAGGGAGGAGATTAAGTGTTTAGGTAATGCATATCTGAACCCTCAGTATTCATATTCCAGAGGGGAGAGGATTAAGAAACAAAAACAGTTGGAAATGAACTTCCACCTGAGACCTTAGAAAGTACTCCCTGAAGATAGAAGTTGTAGTGAAGTAAAAGAACCACTATAAAATAAAGACATGAGAAAGAATAGGAAAATTGAATGGACTATGCTGATATTTGAACTAATTCAGGGATGGAGAGATGGAGGGAAGGGGAAAAAAAAGAAGAAAAAGAGAGGAGATAGAGGGGAGGATGGAGTGAAAGATGGAGAGAAATAGGCCATATGAGAGAGAGACGGAGACAGACACAGACATGGACACAAAGACATAGAGACAGAGATAGAGAGATGGATAGGAGTGTCTGGAGATTATGAGACCTGCCTGGGTAAGAAGAGATAATTAGAACATTTCTTTTAGACAAAGACTCTGCTTTTGAATGGACTTAATTTATTCAAAAGAAACAGGTTAGATAAAAGGAGGTTGGATGGGGCAACAATGCATATTAAGAAGACACACATGTCAGTCAGGCAATAAATAATTATTAAATGTATTACATTCCAGGAACTGTGCTAAACACAGGGATATGAAGAAAGGTAAAAGGTAGTTCTTGCTCTCAAAGTAAATCCAGGAACAGATGGATAAAGCTTATTGATTGGATCTTTAGGAGAAAGTCAAAATAGAGAGTAACAGGAGTGAGTTCACCATTGGACTGTACTATGGACTTGGGACATAGAAAGTAAACCTCATAAATATGGTAAAAATAATACTATGGTGATTATGGGGAACTTCAGGTATCTGGAAATCTACTGGACCTTTATCCCTTTCTGCCAGAAGCAGAACAGCTAATAATTTTCTTAACTTGCCTTAATGATCATTTTTTATGAATGGGTCCAAAGAAATGTTATATTTTATATCTGATAAGCAAGGAAGTGATTGCAAAGTGATAGCAATATTTTAAGGAAAGCAGTAAAGCCATTTAAGAATTTTTGATAAAGAGAAAAATCTGGGAATAATCTGACGTTTACCCTAGATTTGGAGAAAACAGATTTCAAAAGATTCAGAAGAGAGAGAAGCAGAGTCCCATAAACTAAATTGCTTCGGGGAAATTAGCTCAAGAAGGATGGGAGACTTTCAAAAGTGAAATTTTTACTGATACAAAAGGATACAATTTCAACAAGAAGGAAAAATGGAATTCTTCTGAAGAGATGAGCATTCATCAACAAAATATAAAAAGAAATGTTCAGAGGAAGGAATCAAGGACAAGTAACAGAAAATAAATATAAAATGTGGCACAATCCAATATCATGTCAGGAATGCTAAAACCCAGAATAAGGTCTAGCTGGCAAGTGAAGTTAAAGACAACAACAATAAAAAAATACTGTTTTAACTGCTACATTAGAAGGAAAAGGAAGATGAAAGAAAAAAATAGGATCTTTGTGGTGGATGGTATAATGATCATAGACAACAGAGCTGCTCTATTGACCTTACTCAGTTCTTTTGTTGCTTTGTTTCTGTTTATTTCACACAGGAGAATGATCTTCACACTATACATGCAGATCAAGCCAACTAACAAGGAACTAACACTCAGACAAGCTAGGAGATAATGAGAGAGTAGTCAGTTGGATTGCTGAATTCATCCAGATCACCAACTATACCCTCTTGTCCTCAAAGAACTGGCATATATAATTGCTGATCCACTATCAATAACATTTGAAAGATCATGGAAAATTGTATCTTGTTTTAAGGACATTAATAACAATCTAAAAGAAGCAGGCAAACAGGATGGTGAAGTATTTGGATTACATAATAAGAGAAGCAATAGAAAGAATTGAGCATATTTAACCTGGAGATAAAAAAGATGATGGGGTTAGAGGACAGTATGAGAACTGTATTCAAGAGATTGAAGGGCTGTCATTTTGGAGAGGGATTAGATTGTTTTGTTTGGCTCCAATGGATAGAAGTGGGAGTAATGTGGTAGAAGGTACAAAGAAGTAAATTTAGGCTTGATGTCAGGAAAAAAATTCTTAAGTATTCAAATTATTTCAAAGGCTGCTTTAAGAAGCAATGGGTTCTTCCTCAGAGGTATTCAAGCAGAGGCTGGACAACCAATTTTCAGGGATATTATAGTGGTGATTTCTGTTTTATATAGATTGGAAGTGATGAATGCTGAAATAGCTTTTAATTCTCCAATTTTGTGATTCTGTAAAATTAAACTCGTATGTAACCCAAATAAGATTTTCGGTCAAACAGAGCCTAGGTTAACAGAAGGGAGAGAGAATTTGAAAGATAGAAGTGATTCAGAACAATTTAGCAGAAAAATAACTGGATTTAGAATGAGAAACTTGAGTTGGAGTCCTTGCCTGATTATTTAACCTTGGACAAAGCCACTTATTTCTCTTGAATTTCATTTCCTCATTTGTAACATGGAAATTTTCATTAAAACAATTCTATGATCTTTTTCATCTCTAAATCCTTTGTTACTCATGGGAAAGCTATATCCTATAATATGTTAGTTTATAAGAATATGTAGATAGAATAGAGATTTCTTTCAAGGGATATATGTGAAAGGGGAGAAAGAGGTACTTTTAATTTATAATAAATGTAGGAATAAGAAGAACATCTGGAAAGCTGGTATCTATAACTATCCTCCTTAATGGTCATTTAACAAACTTTGATTTACTTAATCAAATAACTTACTGATTATGACATTGCTTTGGGAGTTGAAATTTTGATTATCAAAGATTTGATATGGACTTTTGGATGATATGTATTGTTTACTCTAAGTTGCTACTCAACTGACTAATGATTTAAACAGTTAGAAAGAAAATCTTTGCAAATGGATATTCAATGCAAATTCCTGCAATACACTGGTAATAAAATTTCCAAAAAGCATTTGACAAAAATTGCCATTGAAATTGCATTACTTTATGAAAGGATAATGAAACCAAATGAGCAAGGCCAACATATCCTCTGGGAGGCTATCAAAGAATGATACCAATACCAAGATCCAGAGCTCAACGAAATCCTAAGAAGTGGAGCCAGTGTCAGTGGCTTATTTTGTATAAAATTATGAGCTTTGTACTTCTTTCAAGCATCATATTTATTACTGAACATTTTCATTAACATTACTATGGATACTGGTAATAAACTCATGGAAACTATGGATTTCAATTACTTTACTAACATTCATCAATATCATCAAAAAAAAATCACTTAAAGGCCTAATTATGCATTGGTGCAGCATAAAAAGATCCACATTTTTTTAAATTTCCAAGAACTTGGAATATATTCTGCTATTATTTTATCTCTCCCAACCTTGACTAGCCCTTTCTACACATGATCAAAACCTTCATATCTTAGGCCTCTAGATTGCATATCCATCAGGTCCTATAGAAGTTAGTCCATTTGTTTCTAGTACTCTTATCTAGAGCTCTGGCATTTTAGTTGATTAAAAAAAATCTTTAAAATTATTAAAACATTCACTTAAATCTGTAAACCTACACAAATTTGCTATTAAAAATAAAATGTTACATCTCACATTAGGAAAACCAAGACATAATGATAATGCTCACAAATGGATTTATAATTTATAATAAATGTAGGAATAAGAAGAACATCTGGGAAACTGGTATCTATAACTATCCTCGTCAATGGTCATTTAACAAACTTTGATTTACTTAATCAAATAACTTACTGGTTATGATATTGCTTTGGGAGTCGAAATTTTGAATATCAAAGATTTGATATGGACTTTTGGATGATATGTTATTGTTTACTCTAAGTTGCTACTCAACTGACTAATGATTTAGACATTTAGAAAGAAAATCTTTCTAAAAAATAAATACACATGGACAGAAGAACATGAAGACATTAATGGAGAGGGAAGGAAAGAAAAGGGGAGGAGAGAGACAGAAGAAAAAGGAGGAGTTATAAGCATATGCCCCACTCTTTTCCTTTCTTTTTAATCATCCTTGTTACTCACATTATAGTACCTGTGTTGGTGTAGGTTAAGAGTAAACACATTTTAGGAGTATATATGGGAGTGGAGATAAATCAAATCAATTGATTAGGTTTTATTATGTGCTAGACACTATCCTTAACAATACACACACACACCGGATACCAAAGGAAATATTTACATGAGAAAACCCAACAAGTGCTTGGCAGAGAAAAAGGGAAGAGGAGGAATATATTTTTGCTGGATAATGAAAGGAAAAAAATTTTTTTTTCCTTTTTCATGTATTTTTCATCTGGAATCCAAGACTGACATTGCGTGGCAGTGACGTAACACCTTACAGATTGGTCTATCAGTGTGAGATAGGATATGTAAAACTCCAAAAAGAAAATCATCCCTGCTCTTGAGAAGTTTACATTCTCATAGAGAAAGAAAATACACACAGGAGAATGGTGGTCAGGGAAGAGTTTAAGTACAAGCAGTAACAAGTATGGCAAACTGATGCAGTCATTTGACACAGTCTTCCTGAAAAACAATAATACTATTGATCTGATTACTGGACCCAAAGTAAGATTTGCAAAAAAGGTCTATATGTGGTAGGGGACATAATAACAAACATGGCAGTCAGTAGATAGTAAGATGGCCTGGTTGGACAGCTCAGTGGAATGGGAAGCTGAAGCACAGTCTGGAGGTCTGAGGTTAACTAGATAAAAAGAGCTAAGTGAAAGAATTGGTATTCACACAGTTACCATAAAAATGTCTGGGTCTTAAGTAAGAATACCAACGATGAGAGGATTAACTTCTCCAGGGACTGGGGGAGGGGTTGAATGATTCTAGACCTGTGGAGCAAGGAAATCTAGGTCATGTATGTTGGAAGCTCAGAAAAAGAAAGTTAATAGCAGCAGTCAGATAGCAGACTGATGAAAGTGGATGATGAGGAACTTTATACTAAGATAATACCTTATATATACAATTGGTTACTTGGTTACTGAGAAGAATTGACTATGTCCCCCAAACTGTGATTGATCATTTCTCTTTGTGAAAGGAAATAAACACTTAATTTGACTTCCAATATCTAAGGAAAACCAAGTTTTGTAAAGCTGAGGAGTGTTAGGAAGGGAGAAGAGAGGTTATCAAAATGAAATAGACTTTGACTACAATAATGGGAGTGGTAGTGATTAGAACCATGTAGAAAGAAGGCCACAACAGTCAAACCCATATCCCACTTCAATAGTGTTTTTGAGAGTATAAAATATATTTACCATATTCCACTACCAAAAGGTATCAGTAGCTTTTTAAAGAAGAAAGATTCCAGCCATTGATGGAGTATGTACCCAATTAGTCCTATCTCCATTGCATACATCTACATTGAAAAGGCAGAATAAGAGGAGAAAGAGTACCTCACCCAAGTTCAAAATTCAGATATTTTCCTTTAGCAAATTTATTGACTTTTGCTATTCACTCTACATTTCAGGACCTCAGTTTCTTCAAGTGTAAAAAGGAAAGAATAATTTAGATCAGGAGTTCTTAATCTTTTTTGTGTCATAGACTCTTGATAGTCTGAGGAAGTCAATGGATTCCTTCTAAGAATACTGTTTTTAAATTCATAAAATAAAAATACATAAGATTATAAAGGAAAACAATTATAATGAAAATAAAAATACAAATAGAGAACCCCTATTTTAGATGATTTTCTAGGGTCCCTTTTAACTCTAAGACTATGATCTAGGCCTATGCTAAAGTGCCAAAAAGTGTTAAGTTAAATTAAATTAAATTCTACTTTGTTGAAGAAGGCAGAAATTGACTGAGAGTGGACCGTGCCTGTAAACCCTGCTGCTGGAGAGGCCGAAGTTTGTAGATTGCTTGAGCTCACGAACTCTGATCTGCAGTATGGCTATAGTCAATTAGATATTAGACTAAGTTCCACAGCAGTATGGTGACTATCCAGGTGCAAGGGGACAGCAGAATGCTTATAGAAGAATCAACAGTTCCAGGTCAGAAAAATAAAAAGCCAACCCTTTCAGGATTCTGCCTGTTAGTGGCCATTGTGCTTCAGATCTGAATGTAATAGGGAGACCCAGTCTAAAAAACAAAAAAGAAACAGGGCAATTTTAAATATCATTCTTACAAAAAAATCAAATATTTGAAAAGGTTAGTCATTGGATACCCACTATAATCTCACTGTTTTCAAGGCATCTGTGATCTCTGAATACTCTGTGCTAGAAAACATAGGAACAAAGAAATTTACAACCCTGTTAGGGAGATGCCATATATTATTCCTATTTTATAGATGAAGAAATTGAGGCTCAGAGACATTAAGGGAACTCACTGCACAGATGAATAATGAGACATGGAAGTATTTATGTATTAAGGTGCCAAAATGAGTACCATAGTGAGTGCTAGAGAATCTTAGGGAAAGGAGAATCTGGTATGAGCTGGAGTAATTAAGAAATGGAATTTGATGTGAAGTCTGAAACAAAAATTATTTTAATATCACATTAAAAAACAACTGATTAGATTATATTTAATTCCAGCTTAGAGATGTCCAGGATGTAATTGTGTAGATCTACTGTAAACTTAGAAATCATTCTCCTGCATTGAAAACTTATTAGTGCATGCTAAATATCTTTCAATTTCTGAAAATGCATACACTTCAGATGCTCCATATTTTTAACATATATAGTCTCTGAAGTTATATATGGACCAGTGTCCACTTATATAGGATTCTATAAGCAGGATCTTGAGGAAGATCATTTTACAGTGAGATATTTGTAAATACAGTTCTTTTTTTTATTTCTGCATGAAGTATGATAATTATCCAATCTATTTTGTTTCTGAACTGATTTAATCTATTATGAGCTCTAATGTTTAGAAGTATGCTATTTATACAGCATATTTATTATAGTTCACAATTATCTATTTTCTTTGGAGGAAAAGTCTTTCACACTGCAAGGAGTAAATACCTAATGAGCCATTTAAAAAACTGATAGCTGGTTACCTATACAGTTCCAAGTAAGAAGTAGTATATTGTAGTGGAAAAAATCCTTAAAGGCTGTAGTCCTTGCTCCATTGATTTTAGGCAATTCACAATTTCTCCTAGTCAGTTTCTTCATCCTTAAAATGGGAATACTAATAGTAGTTCTAACCATCTCAGTGTTATTTTGAAGATTAAACATGATAATGAGAATGTTTATTCTGCAGAAGATGACTCATAGAGGCTATGATTATTACCTTTAATTATTTCAAGGACTATCCAGACTATTTAATTGTTAGTTAATTAATATTATGGAAAGATTAATATTGTTCTGCTGGGTCCTTGAGAACAATGGGGGATAGTTGCAAAGAAGTAAAGTTAGACTTCATGTAAGGAAGAACTTCTAACAATTAAAGCTATTCTAAAGTGAAATGTAAAAAAAAAAAAAAAAGAGAGAGAGAAAGAGAGATGGGCTGCTTGAGAGACAGTAGACCTTATGGGATGTGTTCCTGCAAAGAATGAATGGGTATGCTAGAGGGGATTTTTGGTCAGATAGGGGTTGGATTAGATTGTTTCTGACATTCCTTTCCTTTCTAGATCTATGATCCTGTGACTGTAACATGGGATTGTTTTTAAAATAAAACTTTGCACAAACCTGTGCTATTATATTTTTATGGGGTGTTATGGGCTTCAATGATTATGTTTACCCATACACTTTTGCCATCTCTGTCCACCCTCTCCAATCTATCTTCCACTTTTCTATCAAAGTAATCTCTTCTAAAGTGCAGGTCTGACCATGTCACACCCCCACCCTACCTACTCAATAAACTCCAGGAGTTCCATATCAACTCCAGGATCAAATGCAAAATCCCGTTTGGCATTCAAAGCCTTCCATAACCTACAACTACCTCTTTGAAGTTTTCTTATACCTGACATCTTCCCACATATTCTATGATCTAGTAACACTGACTTTCTTACTAGTTTTCAAATTAAGCACTCTATCTTCTAACTCTGGGCATTTTCACTGACTGTCCCTCCCTGCCTAAAATGTTCCCCCCACCCCCATCTACTTCTTGGCTTCCCTGGCTTCCTTAATGTCCCAACTAAAATCCTGACTTTTACAGGAAGTCTTTCCTGATCCCTCTTCATGTTAGTGCCTACTCTGTTGATTATTTCCAGTGTATCCTGTACATTGTTTCTTTGTATCCAGTTATCTCCATGTAGCATTTTCACGTGAGCCCCTTAAGTCTTGTCTTTTTTGCCTTTCTTATCCCCAATACTTAGGATGATAACTGGGACATAGTAGGCAACTCTTTATTGACCTACTGACTCACTGATAACTGACCATTCACTCGATCAATTCATTAAAACATTTAGATATATGGTATATAGATGACAGCAGAAACAAAAATATAACTTTTAAGTTTTGTGATATGGCACATTCTATCTCTCAACACTTTTATTTAGTAGCCAAAGGAAAGTCTTCCAGTGAAATGCTATGAAATTAAGGCTTTTTATCCTGATCATTTGTTTTTTCATAGGATAGTTCTTATATTTACATGTTTGAATATTTTGTGAACATGCCCATCCAATCTTCAAAAAAAGATACTAAGGCACACTGTTTCCTCATGAGCAAAATAACTACCTATTAAGTATAGATTATATTTAAGGCAGATAGGTGGCTTAGTGGAGAGAATACTAGACTTGGAGTTTGGAAGGATGAGTTTAAATCTGGCCTCAGAAAAGATCCACATATAAAAATATTTGTAGCAGCTCTTTTTTGTGGTGGTAAGAAATTAGAAATTGGGTGGATACCCATCAACTAAGGAATGGATGAATAAGTTATGGTATATAGATGTAATGGAATATTATTGTTCTATAAGAAATGTTGAACAGGCTTATTTCAGAAAAGCTTGGAAAGACTTACATGAATTGATGCTGAGTGAAGTGAACAGAATTAGAACATTGTACAGAGTAACAGCAATATTATGTGATGATCAACTGTGATGGACTTGGCTCTTCTCAGCAATGTGATGATTTCAAGACAATTTCAATAGATTTCGGATGAAAAATACTATCTGTATCCAGAGAGAGAGCTATGGAAACTGAATGCAGATCAAAGCATACTATTTTTCATCTTTTTTTTTTCTTTTTGGTTTGCTTTCTCTTTCTCATGGATTTCCCCCTTTAATATGATTTTTCTTTCATAACATAAAATATGGAAATATGTTTAAAAGTATTGTATATGTATAATCTACATCAGATTGCTTGCTTTCTTGGAGAGGCAAGAGGTAAGGGAAGAGGAGAAAAAATTAGAACTCAAAATCTTACAAAAATTAATGTTGATATATTGGATTACTTTTCATCTAAGGGAGAGGGAGAGGGGAAGGAGGGTACAATTAGAACACAAGGTTTTGAAAGGGTTAATGTTGAAAATTATCCATGCATATATTTTGAAAATAAAAAGCTTTAATTAAAAAATGAATATTGAAAAGTACATGTAATTGGAAAAATAAAATACTATTAAATAAAAAACATAAATCTGGCTTCAGACACTTAATACCCAGTATGACCTGGGCGAATCACTTAACCCCTGACTTGCACTAGTTTACTATGGAAGTAAACTTGAACTCCATTCTCGAATCTTTGCCAAGAAAACTCCATGAACTGTATTGGGCTGTTATGGTCCATGGGGGAAAATCGTGAAAAGTTAGACACAACTAAACAACAAGAAAAGTATATAGTATTTTACAATTCACAAATTACAATACTCATTTATACTTTGAAAACTAGCTAACCCAAAAATTTTGTGTCTTTTATAGATAAGGAAGAGTAGGGGTAATTTTTTTTTTTTTAAACTGGCTATAGTTTCATAGTTTGTAAGTAGTACATTTCAAACTCTAAACTAATTCTCCTGACTCCTAGTCCAATACTATGTCCACTATACTATTCACTTTTTAAGAGAAGATATGAACTATATGGCCTCTAACTTCTTTATAACTCTTAAAAAATTCTAAAAATAGTTCCATAATGAGAAGACAAGAGTCAATGTCATATAATAAGTAGAATATCAAACTTGGAGTTAGGAAGAGCTGGAGATGGGAGGAGGGGAGTGGTGTCAAGTTCTTAGACAACTCTGACATTATTATTATTATTATTAGTCAAATCCTTATCGGATAAGGGGGCAAATTTGGCAAGGTCTAGTTTAGTCCTTCTTAGCAGCTAGTATGCCGAGTTCCTCTCTCTTTCTTTTGTCCAGCATGTGAGTTCCCACCCTTTTTGTTCTGACAATGTTAAGGATTCACTTATCCTTGGAGATCTTTAACAATTTCATGGCCCTCTTCTCATAAACGTTAAACCCACACACCAACCAGATTATATCTCCCACAAACCTGGTGTGTTTGATCAAGCGCCCACCATGGCATTAGAGTCCCGGCTTTGAAACATTTTTGGTAAATTTGTGGTTCTTATTAAGGCTCATTGCCATGGGGTATCCAATGGCCATGGTTGTTGTAACCCTAATGGCAGCTATAGCAGAAGCTCTTAGGCAACTTTTTGAGCCTGAAAGGTGCAGAAAGAATTGCTGATCTGCATTACTGGAAAGGGTGTCCATACAAGGACTCCTCAAGTGGATGAAATCACAAATCTGAATAAAAAAGAGGGGAGGGGAGAGAAATAAATATTACCAAGAATATTTATTTGGTTTAAAAATTCAATAAAAATACTTGGTAATAATATTTGAAAATAAATGTTTTTGAAGTGTACCTTTATGTTCATTGAATGAGAAGTAGCTAAAAAGCTATTTTTCAAAAGAAAAAATAATTTGTTCTGTTGAGGACAAACTTTTTTTCTATGAAAAGCTGTTTTTCAGTATTATTTTTAAAAATTTACTAATTGCACGGTGTATAAAGTTCTTCCATTAAGTTTATGAGATAGAGAAAATGCTTCTCTAGAAATGCAAGACAAAAACCACAATTGACAATGTATATTCACAGAAAATTAAAAATATATTACTGAAAAAAATCAACAGATCTTAATTTTTCTATTGTTTGTTAAATATTCATATAATTAGCTTTGATATAAAAAGAGGAAAAATATATCAGAACTGAAAAAAAATTTTTTTGTTATCCTGGATCAACAGATGAACAAAATTATATTTTTAAAGTGAATTATTAGAAAGATGTACATATAGTATTCTAGGATAGGGAGGCAAGAACTCCCTCCCCTACGTGACTATTTAATGTACATAAGCACCTGAAATGCCCTTATGAAAGTTCATTCTGTGAAGTCCCAATAAATTATGAATGCAATCTCCTCTGCTATATACATGGTGTAAATGTGGGAGACCAATAACACAACACAGCATATGACCATTTTCTTGATACACTCATTCAATTTAGAGCAATGGGGAAATGAGAAACAACCAGATGTTGAATCTTATGATACTATTACACATCTGCCACGATAGAGCGATTTATGAAATCCTAAAATGGCAGGATTCTTTTCAAACACCCGCAGCCCACTACATTCAGAGTGTCACTCTGTATCTTGGGAGAAAAATCAAACCACTATTACAAGAAATGAAGAAAATTATAGAGCAAAAGCTGTGTCTACACTTACAAAGTAAGATGTAGAATTGAATGAATTACCTAGATTTCTAAGAATTGCCAATAATTCAAGGAAATTTGGAGGGGCTTTTCTTTTTTAATATAGATTATCTGATGAATTTCTTCACTCAATTTTTAAGTTTTCAGAAAAAAGTTATTTTTTTTTCACTATGAATAAGCCACTGAGTATCTCTGGATTTTCACTTTTCTCATCTTTTAAAATCAGAGTGTTAACTGGAATATTTTGAAGTGATCCCATAACTCATCAGTGTTTGATAACCAATAAAATACAAAAATAGAGCTTTCAGTCTAAGAAATTTGCTATCCATGATACTAATTGTGCTAAAATGGGGTATTGTTGTAATTTCCTTTAAAATTGGAATATACAAAAAATACCCTCAGCAATTTATGACATGCTGGAAAACCTACTTTAGAAAATAATAGTATAACTAAGTCTTTAAAAAACATTAAGGTTCAACAATTTATTATACAAGCATCCTTGGTATTTTTTTTTTTATTTCACAAAATAGATGTCACAATAAAAGGAAGCTTTGATTGACCATTAAAGAAGCTATATTTTGGAATGAAAGGGAGTAATTCTCTCTTTTCTAATTCTATTGAAATTCCTTTTCATTTTTATGAGAGAAGGAATTAAAGCTACACTTTTTTAATAGTCAAAGCTCAATAATGGTTTCCGAATATCTTTTGTTATTGGAATCTTATATTTGTTTGTTAAAATAAACTTTGTATTTTAATCTATTCTTTTTGGAAAGACATTAAAGTAATCAAGAAGGGGAAAGGGACTTGGTACAATGGAAATACTGCTTCATCTGAATGAAAAAGATCTCAGTTTAAATTTTGACTGCTACCTATATGTCCTTGGACAAATCATTTAATTTTCTGAGCCTCAGTTCCCTCATTTGTAATATAAGGGGGTCAGAATTAAACCTTTGACGTCAGTTCCAGTTCTAAATGTTTAGTCCTATTATTTTTCTTTGAAAAAAAAAATGTCCAAACAGATTCCAATCCATTATAACTTGAGAAATAACTGCTGATAAATTAATTCTATGTGAAAAAAAGAATTTTGACACTAAGGCAATATAAGAAAATTTATTGTATAAAAGTTTGTTTCTTAGAGGAATTACATTATAGTAAATCCATTAGGAAAAGGAGAAAAACACACACATAAACTATTAAATAAGGTAGAAAAATGAATAATTTAAGCACCTTAAGAACAAAGACTTTTAAAAATCCTGTATCCCTAGTGTCTCACACATAGTAAGAATGCAAGTGGATTTTCCTTAAATAATTTTGAATTGACTTATTATATTAATTGGTCTTAGTTTTGTTTCTGAAAGGTCAAATTTTCTTCCTCCCATTACTACCTTTCTTTCTTATATATGCTATACTGCCTTCAGACCACCAGATGCCAGACTTCTACTACAAAAATTCAATCCATTTGCACATGAAAACCATTTTTTTTTTAATCCTTAGATTTACCCTTTTTCTTTATTTATCCTTCCCATCTCATATGGCAGGATTTTAAAATGTTAATTTTTTTGGTAACTAATTTCCTATTTTAATACATATTGAATTTCATTTTTGATACACTATAAACCATATTTATACATTTTATGTTTATTTCTTAGAGAAGGCCTTTAAAATTTGTGTAGCTCTGATGGACTTTATTATCTAAGAAAATGACATAAAACAGAGCATAGTTTATGTAGCATATATTAATATTACTCCTAACCATTAATCCTAACATTAAAATGCTATGTTCAAAGTTGTGTGATAGGACTATTGAAATATGGAAAATGGATAATTACCATGCGTTAAATATCAAAATAATATTTACCTCCTATTCTAACAAAATAATGAGTTTTTGTTAGGGTTTGGCCAAGAAACTTCACATTTTGTTAATCTACCTCTGAAATAAAATAATGGCCATTTTATTGAATATAATTCATCTTCACCAAAATAACAGTTTATTGATAATTGAGGCTATGTATATTTGAAAAAAATTTAAAGGCCATTGTAATTTTCTCTTGTATTTATTTTCATTAAAAACTCATATTTTTTATGAAATATTAACATAGTTGTTTTTGTACAGCAATTGGTTAATAAAGTCACTTTTTCTGTACTAAGTTAAATATGAAAGGATGGTATATTAATTTTTACATAATTTAAGTCAAGAATATTTTTCTTATATTTATTTGCTTTCTGTTGTTTTCTGATACAAAATTTAATCTATAATATATATATATTTTAATATACAAGCATATAGAATAGTTACATAATATTACATATTGCATAGCAAAATATTCACAGACTTAAATCCTATTGAAATAAGAAATAAATACATAAGCTATTCTAAAATTCTCATCTTTTGTCTTTCCTCACTGAAAACACTCAATGGTCATCTAAGATGGAATCACTCAGTTTAAGAAGTTTGTAAGCATATCTAGATATATGGGGAAAATTAAATTCTGTTTGTATAATTCAGAAAACATAAAGCAGATATAGTTTACTTGAGTTAAGTTTTTGTTGGGTTTGTAAATCAGTAAGCTTAAAAGCAAAATAATAAAACTGATGTTTTTGATTTGTGCTAGGCACTGTGAATTGGAAAATTACTGTTAATATAAAATTAATTTGTATAATGTCATTTGGAGATGGACAGAGAAGGAATCTGTTAATAGTGTATCATGCTGGGTTGTGTGGCAGAAATATATTTTATTAAAATCTTAATCTTGAAAAATTTTATATTTATAATTTAGCAAAGCATCAAAAATTACTTGGGACATTTTCCCCTACTACATTATATCTTTACATGTCATTTTCTTTTCTTCTGAAAAATTTTGAATGTAAAGAATTGCTAGAATGACATTGAATAGTTCTTATACTTTTTACCATAACTCCATGGTGTAGAATTAAGATTTATTTGGACATGACCAGATTTCCTGTAGGCAGTGCAAATCACTGTTTGTTCTTAATTTAAGAAGGAAGTCTTTTTCTTGACATAAAAATGTCAAAAAAAAAGTTTCATAATGATATTTTATAGCATCAATTTAATTATTCTTTATTCTTTAAAAATTTTCTTATTCTTTCCCTGTTCAAAAAAAAAAAAAAAAAAAAGATGTATTTGTAATTGATTTCTCTCTCCCCACCCACTTAGTTTTAGTATTGGATGCCCTTTTAAAAGTATCTCACTTAATCTGACCTTTTAAAATGATTATTCACATATTCCTTAGTAAGTGAATAAAACTTTTCTTTCACTTGCTAGTGGGTACTTAATTCTCATTATTGAGAATATGCTGAAACCTTGAATACTTGTCAAAGATTCATTTTTTAAATCCTGAGGTTGACTTGGCATTCCGTGATTTACACAGGGGCTTTGCTTACAATAATTGATTCATTCCATACTTAAAACCCACTGATCTTATTAAAATGACGGTAAGAGGTTTCCACTATTGTAATTTAACTTAAAAGGAAAAAAAGCGTTATTTTTGATTTCCTTTTCTGTAGTATTCAACATATGAAAGAATTAAATCATACTATGTGTCAAAATAAAACTCTTCTAACTGACCTTTTTTTATATTCCAAAGAATGTCCTGGAAATATTAAACATTTTTTTTCTACATTCACATTTTCAGGATATTAAATGTAAACATTATCATCCATGTTTTCATTGTATGCATTTGATAATAATAAAAAAAAATCTTACTTTATTTTTATGACATGAAGTAATCAAAGCAAAACTTTAGAGTCCTCATTCCAACCTTTACATTATTCATTCCAATGAAAGGAAACAAGAAACCTCTAAGAATATGAAGAAGTTTATAATTATAACTATGCAAAATAATAATGCTAAGTATTTCTGAATCATTTATGAAAATGCTTTGCTATATTCCTTCATTATCCAAAGTAGTCTATGAAAACAAGTGAAAATGAATATTTTCACTAATTTCTCACATTAATAACTTAATATGTAGCATTCAGCTTTTTCGTATTTAACACAAATGGAATTGCATTTGACACAAATAAAATAGTTCTGGAAAAACACATATAATCTAAGGTCCTTGTTTTGTTGCACATAATAAGAAAAAGAAAAGGTACAAAACTAATGAACTAATCACTGCCCCGCAAACTGGTTGTACTTTTTATTTAATAAAAAAAATTAAAAGATTATAAATGAAAAAAGATTTTGTACAGCTCTTCCACTAATATCATGTCATGTTAATTTTAATGAAGCTTCATTAAAGTTCCAAGATAAGAAAAAAAAAGATAATTGTGGTTCATTAACATTGTAGTTCTATGCACAGCTGAACAACATGCTGGGAAAAGTTAATAAGGATTTTTTTTCAAGAAATAGATTTAAATTTTAAGAGCAGCTAAAATGATAACTAAATATAGGGGAATGAGCTAAGGAATCTTCAAAAAATTTTTAACATTTTAAGGTTAATAACTATACATAAAAATTATTATATGTAGGTAGTGTGCTGTATTTTGGTAACATTTAAGTTTTGACTTTTCAACTTTTAATTTTCATTTTTGTGTTTTGATGAAGCATTCAATTTCCTATGTCACTTAGAACCCAGAAGTCATCATGTGCTATATTTCACGATGTTTTAAGTTACCTTTAAAATATTTTGAGTTTTAATTTGTAGAAATATTAACCCTCTAACTTCTCATATCAGTCAGAAACATAATACAGAATAATTGGTATCTTTAGAAACAGAAGTTGCTAGTTTATCCACCTGTTTTAAGGACCAAGGACATCTGAAGAAAATAATTTAGACTTTAACAAATAGACATGCTTATTACTACATTTAGAAGCATGCTAACAATCAATATGCAATTATTTAAAAATATAATCATAAAATAACTTCTTACAAAGTATCACTATTATATACATATATATATATATATATATATATATAAGAATTTAAATTTAAAGTCCTTTGTTGTATTTTTCTCTCCTTTTTCTGTTTATATTACTTATAAAGCAAAAAAAATGCTGAAATTTCCATTTGTTTCTTCTAATAACTTCATAATTCTCTGGGAATCAATTTTTTAATCTTTACATACTTTAAGAAAATAAATGTTTATGAACATATGTTCTCCTTTCTAAAACATTAATGCAACAAGTACACATCAATATATAATGTTATAGTTAGTTTTCAAGAAAAATGATTATAACTGCAATGGATGTTTTTGAAGTATTCAAGAATTTTTGATTCTAGACTCAATCCTTCTATCTCATATTTTATAATTTGCTCTTTTTCTTCCTCAATAAGAGGAAAAATATATGTTATAGCTATTTGTAATACAAATAAATGGGTCATTGTCCAATAATAACAAACTATATAATTCAATGATCATAAGGAAATTAGAAAAGCTTATGTCTTTTCACATATAAAATACTGTCAAACAAGTTTTCTGAAGAGATATGTTTTATGACATTAAGTTTTTTTTTAATTAAAAGATTAATGTTAATGATTTTTGGTATTTATTAAATACTACTAAATCCAATTTGTTCTTCTTATAACTTCACAAAACTATATTATATATGTATAGAAGAATTACTAGTTTTATGATATTTTTTTGAAAGTTGAAAAGAGAATTGTAAAGACCTGTATTCAGTGCTGGTTTTCTTTTCCATTTTACTGATATGAGGGAGAAAGTGAACTTCTAGGAAATGCTTTAAGAAGTACATATAAACTTAATCTATTAAAGAGTACAGTTATCACTACTCAGAGGTGTACTGAATGAATATCATGATGAGACAATTAAAAACAATCATGTGACCTTTTTGTTATGTCTGGTACTATTATCATCTTCTGGACATATATTGTTTATAAAAATATAAATATATGTATATATATGTTATAATTATATCCCTAAACATACTTATTCAATCAGACATTCCTAATTGCATATTGTACTTAAAAGCCACTTCAAAGTGGGGGAGGAGATACAAAACCATTAAAATAAAGATTTAAAAAATAAATGTCATTAATCATTTTATTCAAATAAAATCTGGATAGTCTCACTTCCTTTTATCCTTACTATTTCTCTTCTAGGTTTGTTCTGTCTTATTCCTCCCTATATTCTTTATTATTTTTCCCCTTAAAATACACCTTTAAATAGACAATCACAGTAATAATAACAAAATAATAGATCAGGAAACATTCAATATCCAAGAGATATTTTTAAAAGATCTTAGGTTTGGTTTTTTTTTTTTCTCCTTTCATAGCCACTTCTTTATTCTTCCGATTATCTTAATTCTCATCATTCCCTTTAACTATTTTCATTATCCTGAACACTGCAACTCTCTCTCTCCCCCTCCCTTTCTCTCATCTGTCTTCTATTCTATTCTTTCCATATAAACTGTGTACATCAAATACATACTAACTCATGAATCTTACACTGTCTATGGAGAAATGTCACTTGTAATAAAAGTGTAGATTTCCTGAACAGTTCTTGGCTTTGTGGTTTAGTTTCCCTCTCCAAACCTTTGCCTTAGGCCTTAGGAAATTTTTTTCAGCTTTCCTCTTTGCCTTCCAATGTTAATACCCACAGTAAAGTGAGTTGAATGTTTTTTGATAACTCCAGGCTCAGCTAATGCTTTAAGCACTATGCAAAGTAGAAACCTACTTTCTGAACTGAATTCAAAAGGGGGAAAAGTACCCCAAAGATTGTAGCCCCTAAAGGTGGCTATTAAAGAAGAAAATCTTTACTCATTTGCATAGCAAGATTTAATTTCCATCCCTTAAATATGACGAATTGCTGAGATTTTCTTCACTTAATGCTTTTAACAGCTCCCAATAAACTTCATTAATCAGGCAAGCTCTAGGCCCAATGTGCAGCCTGGAAGCAGCTAATTTGCTTGATGAGCCCCCGACTTTAGTGAATAAACAGGTGGATAATCTGAGGGCTTTATGGCCTTAATTAGACTCTAATCAGTTCAGCGGTTGTTGGGCAAAGAAAAAAAGAAAGGAAGGAAAGAAGAGAGAGAAGAAAGAAAGAAAGAAAGAAAGAAAGAAAGAAAGAAAGAAAGAAAGAAAGAAAGAAAGAAAGAAAGAAAGAAAGAAAGAAAGAAAGAAAGAGAAAAAAGAGGGAGAAAAGAGGAGAGAGAGAGAGAGAGAAAGAGAGAGAGAGAGAGAGAGAAAAGAAGAAAGAAAGAAAAGGAAAGCAGGAGGAAATAAAGAGGCCAATGACCATTTTCCCCAGTCTGTTAACTCTTTTCATTGTCTTATCCATTCTTAAACATTCACAGACTTTGCTGTTGAGCTTTTTCCTCCTTCAACTTAATTTATCTTTTTTTCCCCTCCCTGACTTTTAATGCCCTTACTTTCCTCTCCTTGTCTCCCATTTTCACTTTCTTCCCTTTTGTGTTTTGTGCCCAAGCCCACCGTCTCCGTTTCTTTCTACTTTCTGCCTTCCTCTCATCTCCTTTTCTTCCCATCGTGAATTCTTTCTTCTCTCCCCCATCTCTCTCTCTCTCTCTCTCTCTCTCTCTCTCTCTCCCTCTCTCTTTCTTTCTCTCTCCCCCTCTCCCCTTCCTTTTCTTCTGGTATGCTTCTCTGGTCCCTCTCCCTCCTCTCATTCTCTGCCACATATTCTCCCTGTCACAGTTAGGCCGCCTGACAAATCACTTCAAGGGCAGCCTAACTTTGAAGGACAAGACAAAGCTTCAGCATATGGTCCAATCCCCAGATGTTTGTCTTTCTTTCTCTTCCACTCCCCTCCAACCCCCCCTTCACCAAGGTTGGTTTGGAATCCTTGCAATTCCTGTTATTTTCATCTTCCTCCTACTCTTCTCACCTATCTAGTCCTATCTTTCTCTACATCTCTTCCTCGTTACTGACACCCCCACCCCCAAGTTTGACTTGGAGATTAGGGGTAGCTGTTATTCCCTTTATAGTCTCTTGTTTCTCCCTGCATCTCACCCTAACAGATGAAGGGGAGGTGGGGAGGAACCGGCAGCTTTCTTTTAATGACTTTTAAACTGCACAGTTAAAGGAAGGAAGTCCCTTGGCCAGTTAAGAATACTTGGAGGCGGACTGGGATTCGGGGTGGAGAGCAGGGGCAGAAGGGACACAGCAACCGCTATTGGTCGGACTGGAGTGTGTGTGGCGTTGTTCTAACCTGCTTGTGGAAGGAGAATGCGGTTGGGCAAGGTGGAAAGTACCCCTAGAGGAGTGTCACTTAGGTACCCCACACTAGTGAATCGGCGAGAGAGGGCATTACCTTAGGCAATGGGAACTCTGGCTTGCAGCCGCTAGGAAAGAGTCTCGGCCCTAGAACAGACAGGGCAAGCTGTCTGGAAGGAAGGCGGGCTGGAGAGCCTGAAAGCGATCGGTAGCCAAAGCTGCGGCTACATTTATGACGGGCATCCTCATAATTATTTAGGAGTGTACTACTAACACTACTACTACCACACTAAGGAGAGTTCCCCACTTCTTGGGCCCCCATGAAGACAGAAAAGGCAGTAAGTAGCAAGTACTCTTATGCCAAGAAAAATAAGCCGGTGCTGCGGGAAGAAACTGCCAAGTGACCAGTAACTGGAGGGTAGAATACGAGTCCTACTCTGCGCTGGCGGGTGCGGCTTTCCACTGCTGGGGGCTGTCGCACACGGCGTCAGGCATAGCACCGGCGGCAAAAAGCTGGGGTGCAACGTCTTGGGAGAAAAAAAAAAGGAGGGGGAGCTGTCCCGTTGTCCCAGCACAGGGAGGGGACAAGAGGGGAGCAGTTATGGAGGAGCTGCAGCGTTCACGTTAGTGCAGAACCACGTCTACACTTTTATTCCTGAGTCCCGGAATCCTGATCGATTCACCCACATTGCCCCCAGTGTCTAGGTCCTCCTAGGAAAGTCTTCTGTTTTAGGAAGTCGCGAAAACATCTGGGGCAAAGGAATCAAGAGAGTGAGACCACAGTCTAGAGCCCAACCAACACACAGTTACTTTGTTCCCCATCACTCAGACCCCTCCTCCACCCCACCCTGCCAGTGATTGATCCATAAGCTCCAACTGAGCATCAGTTTTTCTTCCTAATCAGCTGGCTCTATCAATCTATTTATAGCCACATAACTTTACTGGCTAGGTCATCAAAGACAGGAGACCAACGACAGTCATTTTCAGCAGTGGGGAATATCGCATAAATAGCATGGGAGTGTATGTTTGTATGCTTGTACATTATCTATTGAAGTCTAATTGTCCTGTCAGAACTGCCCACTTCCTAAATCCTTCGTTTTATTTCCCTAAAATTACTAACCCATATTGAGTAAACGTGGAAGATAGAAGGGTTGTAGAAGAAAATAAAAGGACATCAGCACACCGGGTTAAAAACAACAAGAACAATTTGCCTTCTCTGACAATTTTCTGGACATTTGACAGTGCTAAATATACAAAGGATTTAAGAAATCAAAGAGGATTGCTAAAATGGGTTCGATTTTCAACTCTCTCTCTCTCTCTCTTGTTTACAATTAAAATATTCTGAGGTTTTTATTTTTTAAACTTTTAGTTGTTCAGCCTCCTCTCAAACACCTTTCCACTTCCTATTTTCTAAATTGATTTGATATCATCATTTAATTAAATCATACTCAAACCAGAAGTACAATTCTGTATAAGCACAGTATATACCATTTGCTAGATCACCTAGATTTTATTCTTTATTCTACCAACTGAAAAAAGAAAAATATGCATGGGTCTACATAGGAAGATGAAGGTAAAACCCTGACTATCATAATAGGCACTCTTTTACCACTTACACAAATTTTCAAGAAGTGGCTGAATTAGCAGAAAATTATTTAAACTGTGTTATCCTTTAATTGCAATTATTTAAAATTAGATTACAATATTAAATCAAGCATTAAAAAACGAGATTACTATATTAAATCAAGTGTTTCCAAAAATGAGAAAGGGGGAGGGGGTGATTCTTTCAAAGATGAGGTAAATTATTTTTCAGTGCAAAGCTAGGTTGGATTATACAATATTTTAGAGCAATAGGTTTGCACTGTTCTTTTATATAATATAAAAGACCAAATTTCTGTTTTGTAGCCAGAGTGAGAAAGATGTCTCAAAAAGGATGACAATAGCTTGCATTTTTTACCTACCCAAACAAAATTACAGCCTAAATATAATTTTAGCTTATATATCATTGGCTCTTCAAGATCTTAGGCAGTTGTTAAAATTTCCTGGTTAATTTCAGTTTAATTAATTATGTTAGAATTTGATAATCAAAACTACATTTTTTTTTCAAAATACAATGGGAATTTTCACCCCCACCCCCAAGTTCTGAAAATTCTCAAACTGGCCCTGGAGAAATACAAATGCACAAAGCGACCGGCGAAGCAGGCCCTGTGTTCAGCACTCAATCATTTCCTGTCACAGGTGCAACCACTATGCATTATCCTGCCATGATTGATAGAGTGGGTTTGTGCAGACTGGGGGAGCTGGGTAGACTCAGATGGGGTCCTGTCATTTGGGCTCCATTTCATACTACCTGTAGGGAAAAGGAGAAAAAAAAAAAAAAAAAAACTTTCCTGGGATTGGTTCCTTAGGAAGGTTTAGGAAATTTATTTTAGTTCTTCACCTATAATAGAAAGTATTTCTTATTTCATAAAAGTAAAATGTATCACCTCAATTTTCTTATATTAATCCCTCTGCCTGGGAAAATACTCACATATACACTATACCTCCTTCATCCACACTAGATAACAGTTAATATACAGCTATTATGGCAGGTATAGCGAAGCTATTAGAACTACAAAATTACGACTTTTACTTAAATTGTACTTTTAAATGATAAGCAATAAAATCACTTAAACATAGATTTCATGTGTATACCAAAAAAGGCTTATACATTTAAAGCTATGCTTGATTTGTTTTTTATTAGGGAAAGAATTATATACAAGAATGTACATGATCATGTCATTTTACCCATTAATAAAAATTATTTTATGATAGATACTAGTTTAATAGCAGGTAATCAAATAGGATGGAATATAACAAGTATATAATTGAAATTTTTGTCATCTTTTTACTTCAGCTGGAGATCAGATTTTTGAGGTTGCTCTTATCATTGAAGATCCTAACTAATTAATGTAAGAACAAAGATAACAACAATCTCACCAGTGTTATATAAAATTACTAAATCCACCAGGTCCTTTCTTTTGCAAATGGCTAAAGGCAAAATGATTTGCATAAGAAGGTTTCAGATTTTTCATGTGTAGAATTTCTTTCATTGGGACTATTAAGTGGTCTTCAATGATGTCCACAGATGTTCATGTACCAAACTCAGCACTTTAATATTTTTCCATGTGGTTTTTACATGCAACCTGCTGGAATGCTTAAAATGATGGAAGGAACAAAAGGAAAATGAAATAACCATTTAAAAATTGTGGTTATATGCTGGAGAAAATTTCTTTTTCTTTCAAAGAACAAGCATTTTTTTTTTTTTGGGCACTTTTAAATTGGAACATACAAAAGAAAATGAATGTTGAAAAAAAAAAAACCCTGAGCAAAATAAATGTCTCAAAAATATTTACCAATTTATAAATTACTTCATTTCCAGTTCTTTTCCAGGAATATGAAAAAAAAATGGAAGTTTTAAAAATAATACTAATTTTTATGAAAGAATATACCTGGAATGAAGAAATAGTTGTATTTCTTCCTCATAAGAGTAAATACATAATGGAGACATTAACTCTCATTATAATTATTAAATACTAAATAGAGGATATTTGGTTGCTCAGAGATTATCTTGAATAGTTCTAAAAAAATTCTGGGAGGAAGAATTACAAAATGGAAATGTTTTTGCACAGGCTTCTTTTTATTTTCTTTTTACAAGAATTCAAAATATAAAGGGACATATAATTGTGAATATCCTCAGTTATTTTTTCAATGATACGAAAACTAACAAATGTATTATAATTGTGTATAAAGTCATTTAAATATAGTTATCAGCAATATTTGTGGATAATATGCATGACTATAAAACTATCAACTTCTGTCCTTTAAAACTAAAACTTTTAAAATTCATTTTTTCATTGCTTATGTTCACTCCTGTCTTTCAAAGTAATAATAATACAAAGGAAGCAACTTCAGCTATATAATTTTTTTAATGATAGTGTAAAATACTTAAATGTAATTCATTACTTAAAATGCTTACCAACATACCACAGCACACTATAGCAGTACAACCCAGTGAATGGAATGTGAGTTCTGTGAGTTCTGATTGCATTAACTCCAAAGCACAGAGCTACATTTAACAAAGTGCTCATGAATCAGGGTATTCCTTTAATACATCATTTATTACTGTAACATGAAAAATGTTTCCTTCTATGTATTATGATATTATGGCATGAAGGGTCTTAGTCAAAAAAGAATAATTTCGTATACATCTTGAAATAATTGTGTAGTTTTCTTGCACAACTTCGATAATGTATTCTAAGTTTACTATGCAGATAAAATGGATATACATATATATGTGTGTATATATATATATATATATATATATATCTGAAGTTTAGTGAGAAATATACAAAAGGAAAAACTATGGAGGGAAAAGGAAAAAAAAATGATTAACATTGAGAGTAAATGACAAATATTTTTTTTCCACAGGGATTGATGTGCAATCCTACTTGTGCCTGTTACAGACAAAAAAGTGACTGAAAGACAAGATGAGACACAAAATAGGGAAGGTAGTACAGGTTGACAGGCTATTGCCTTTATAAACATACAATAGACCCAGAGGCAAACCTAAAGCTGCCAACTTAACTACTAAATGAGTCTGCCAAATAGCCAGATGCTGCATCTGGAAAAACATTTTCATTGTTTTAGCAGCTGCTTGCTGTGAAGACCATCCCAAAAGGAAGCAAAAGGAACATTGATTTGGTTCTGATAATCATTATAACTTGGCTAATGAAATGCTTTATGATTTTGTATTTGTCTATATGGAAAAACAAAAAGAATAGGGCAGTGCCTGATGAATGAAATTTTTGTAGAAAAGTCCTGTAAAAGGATAGAGGAGAGAGATGGAAGGAAGTACAAATAAAGCATGGAAACTCTTGTTTGAACATAATTTTGCTTAGTGTGCATTTTGTGTTGCATTACTTTATTTTTAATTTATGCTCCTTGAGAGATACAGATAGTGCTTTTCCCCCAAGTAATCTAGAGATTCTGCAGTAGCCTGCTTTTTAAAAATCAGAATCCTGACTTTTGAAAGCAATCCTTTCTACTAGTAAGCTGGGAATGCTTCCTATTTGAAAAACTGACCATTCAGTAAGTCTGACGTAACTTTATCACTGTGCAGCCAGTTCTCTCAACATGTCTTGTTGTATTACACTGTTTCCTGGTGGCAGCCACTTCTAGTGTCATGGCTTATGGATTTGATTTCCCTCGAATTTTCAGGGCTATTTGCCTGTAATAATAGTAGCAATACTATATATCCAAAGTATCTAAGACATTCTGCTCATTGCCTGCCGCTAAAGCAAACTTTCTAAAGTTGACAGGCCTATTCATTTATTACCAATAAAAGGGATGATAATAGTATACATAGCATTATTTCCCAAGTGACAGCAGCATAATTAGCAATATACAGAACACACACACAAAAAAAAGACATGACTCAAGCTCTCTGACTTACATTCTAAAGAAAGGGAGGTGACATATCAGTAAAGAGGGAAGTGTCCCCAATTCATACTCATGGACAGACCTGGAGCATTAGCTTCTTAATTTCCCTGTCTCTTTCTAGAATTTTATCATTTTCCTTTCACCCAAGGATTAGAGCAAGACAATTACTCCAGATTTGCAGTGCTGAATTATTGAGACATCAAAAGTAAAATAAAGTGGAGTTGGTTGGAAAATAGTGAAATCTCAATGGCTAGATAACCATCCTTTATAATCACAAATGAACTGCCATGATTATAACCTCATTTTGCAGAAAAGTACATCATATGTGTCTGATATGATGAAAAGATTTTAGGAGAGAATATCAGAGTGTATCAAGACATCTCTCTTCTTCTAAGGCAGCCTTTTCCCCCCCTTGAAATAATTTATATATTTTTACATTGTTTCAATATTTAAAATTAAGCAAAAATCGAAAGCTGATGAAATAATTAGATTACTTGAATTTTTATTTATAATTAAGTATAAAGGGTTTCTATAAAATGGCTTAAAATGAAGGCCTTGAAACACAGACATGTATAGGCTATTATTCCCTATATATGTATATATTATCATAATATAGAATACTGACCAAAGACTTAGCAGTAAAACAGAGGGGCTTTCATTCTACTTCATATATTTAAATGAAATGTGTGACCATAGATAATTTATTGAACTTTTTCATCTATTTCCTCATATATAAAATGGTGATAATATCATACTGACCAACACAGTTGTGAGGAAAGTAGTTTACAAACATTTAAAGCAACATACTATATATATATGTATATATATATATATAGATATATATATATATATACATATATATATATATGTATGTATTTAAAATAGGATAAAAATTATGTCCACAATCCCATAAAAATATTCTATATAAATAGAAGCACAAGAAGTACATCACAATTTTTGTTTTAAAAAGTTTCAGGGTATGTAGAAAGAATGAAACTTTGAAAAAATAAACATGGATAATTTTATTGGGGGAAACCTTAATTACATGACTGTCTCACAAGGGTAATCTTAGCTTCAGTCCCAAAACAATTCATTCTTGGTTACTTGCTCATTTCAATGCTATATGTACTATCCCTATAAGCTCCATGGATCCTCTTTTTTTCTGTACTCTTCATTTACCACAAATGATAAAGAAGTAGGACAGATGGTCAAGAAAGTAGCATGCACAGTGGGAGAATAGGATAAGTGACTTTGGGGCTAGGCAGATGTGAATGGTGTGACTGGTCACTCAGGGACCCCTTTACCAATCAGATAAAACCCAGCAGGCCCTAGACATTAGGCAACATTCTGCAGGAATGGGGGGAGAGTCTAGATGGGCAGCCTGTTTCTACTGTTTTCATGAGCTCTATTCAACCGGTTTGTCTGTAAATCTCCCATTGATTTGGCAAATCATGACAACTTTTACAACATAATTTACAACATAATTACAACATTTCCTTGGAGGATATAGTTGGTCATTGAGACATCAGTCCACAAATGAGTATTTATTAAGTGTCTAATATGTACCCAGAACAGTGCTTAGGTAGTAAAGGGGATACATGAGAATTATATGTCCCATCTTTGACCTTGAGTAGTTTATAGTTCTTCTGTAGGAAAAAAAATTAAAAATAATGCAAGGCAGCATACAGTTAAGTGCTAAATTGTGTGATAAAGATCAAAAGAGTTCAAAGAAAGGAGAGAAGTTAAAGTAAACTGGAATCATCATGAAAGTTTTTGATTAGAGACTTGAATTGGTCTTAAAAAGATTTGAATAGGTAGAAAGGCAAGTAGAGTAGGGTTATTAGGGTTGAAGGCTTTAGTAGAGAGGTGGAGATAAAAAAGGGAATTAAATGTGATTGAGGAGATATTGAGGTGGACCTAATCTAGAATATTGGAGTATTGGGGGGAGTATTGGAAAATAAGGCAGCTATGTTATAGAAAATAGGGAGCCATTGTAGGATTTTGGTAGGGTAATGACATTAAGAAAATACTTTCCTCAAACACATTGTGTTCTATGATACAGATTCATATGAAAATACACTAGGGAATTAATACATTGATACAAAGGGGATCTGTTCCCTTTATTAAATTCATACTTCATATATCAAAAATGATTATTTTTTCAATTTGAGTACCCCCTCCACTGATGCAATCATAGATAACAATCTTATACTTTTTAATGGCTATACGTTATTGACTGAAAAACTTTATCACTCAAAGGATAACCTTTGGTGATTAATTTTTCCAAACTTAGTTTGGTCTTGACTGGCCCTTGCATGACTGATATCTAGTCTATCACTGAGCCTCCATTTAAAGTCTTTCCAACTTAATTAGAACTACCCAAGTTTGAATTTGGCTGGTATGGCTTTTAAGAACCTAAACTAACATATAAAGAATATAAAGATGATTATTTAGAGCAAAAGGAAAGCAATATGTTTCCAAAATAATTTATATTTTATGTAGAATTTCAGGAAGCACTTGTGTACAGGAGTCTGTTATTGATATGAAAGAAGATGCATGATTTATCAGATTTTTTTTCCACTGGATAATATTTCTTTCATCTATTTGGTAAATCACACACACACATCCTCCACAGTTTTTTCTTCCAAGATTCTGATTTGAAGTTGTTGATCCTATTCTTTCTTGACCACTTTGAAATTACCTATGTTGCAAGATGTGAGAACTGAGGAAGATGGTCCAAGGCATGAGTGGAAAATAGGAATAATTATTACTAATAGTCATACCATAACCTTAAAGAAATGCCCTACAAAGGAAGTTGCAAGGTAGACAGAACTTTTGTTTGCTGTTGGGCAGAATAGTTGTGTCTCCCAGTAGGCCAGGCAGACTGGCTGATACATCCAGAGGGGACGGGTGTCAGGCTGGTGCAGGTGTCACTGGCTGCTTGTGAGTGATTGCACCATCAGCCTCCTACCGCGATCCATCATGCGGCCCCAGCCGGTGAAGAATCACAGCCTCAGCAAGGTGCTGAGCCCAGCAACATATCATTAAACAAGGTTACCACCGGCAGATTTGTTCCCATGATCAATCTGGTCAATAACCGTTCCACCTCATGGTACAATTTTTTTCAACCCTCCCCCGCCCCTTAAAACATAAACAAGTATTATGAAAGCACTCACAGAACAATGTGAAGCTTTATGAGAACTTCATTTCTCCTGTGGCATTCTGCAAGCTTCTTTAAAAACCCTTATAAATCATGAAAAATAACCTTTACTACAGAAGGTATCCTCAGGCAAGTGTTCTACCCTAATTCCATATTTTATTACCTGATGCTTACTTTTTTTTTCTTTCAATTGATTACTGAATAGCAGTAGGGGTAATTTTTTTAAAAAAAAAATTATCCTGAAGTCTGCATACTTTGCTAGCAAATTCTTCTACTATTTCTATTTCTTCATGTTTTTTTATTTAATTTAAAGAAGGCCCTCTATCAAAGAGATAGCAATAAAATACCTACTGCCTGTTTTATATCTTAATGCTTTCTTTTTAACTCTTCACATGCCTCAAGTATGTCAACTGATTCATCACTTCATATACTTGAAAACTAGTTAATAATTAGTGTTGAGAACTTTTCTAGAAAAGTATAGCTGAGAAAGGGAATTAAGCATGAGTGAGGACGTGGATCTAGTAGGAGCAGATCTTTCATTTTGAGGAATACTGGGAAATAAGGCAAGATGGGAAAGGCAAATTATATTACACAATGTGATAGGCAATAGGAAATAATAAAGTTTCCTGAATTATTTCAATTAAGTGATACAAAGTGGTACAATCAAGTCAATAGAGTCAACAGGGATTTATTAAGCCCTCACTAAGTGACTGACACTGTACTAAGCCCTGGGGACATAAAGACAGGCCTGAGATAGGCTTTCTCTCAAGGAATTAATAATTACAAATAATTATGTAAGAAGAAGGACTTTTTAATTGATTGAAACAATTCAAATTTAGACAAACGAACTGGAAATCCATCAAAGCATCACAATGTCAGGTGGATCAGAATCAAAAAGTCCTGAATGATATAGATACATTTCAATTGAGTCCAGTACTAAATGTTGAATGGCAAAACCCAGAAATATGAGGAAAAGGGGGAAGAGAAGGGAAAGCAACACGGGAGTAATTTTTTACCTTGAAAGAGTCTTTCATATTGAACTCATTTTGAGGTTTGGCTGACATTTTGACTTGATCTTGGCCGATCAATACTCTTATGGAAAAGATGTAGAGATGTGGACACTATATTACTGAAAGGACACTATAAGCAGGAGATCATCCAGAGAAGGGCAAGTATGGTGTTGAATGTCTTTAAGATCATGTCAAATAACTCTGGGTACAAGGAAATGGGGACGTTTAGCGTGGAGAATTAGGGAAGCCAAAATAGCTATATTTGATGGATTATCACATAAAAGAGAAAGAAAATAGTTTTATTTTTACTTGGTCTCAAGTACTTGAATTAAGATGACAGAGACAAAACTAAGGCAGAACAAGTGAGGAATTGTCTCAAAGTAACTGAATTTAGAGTTTGAGGACAGGTGACAGGTGCTATCTTTCAGCATCACAAAAACAACAGTTTGGAACTTAAACTAGTTAAAATAGAAAGCTATTTCTTTATTATGCTGGGTTGATTTCTCCTTTCCCTATTATCACCTCTTCTTAATCCCAGTAGCAGCTTCTCAATAATTTGTCTCTGCTACAGAATGATATTCCTTCCTTTCCACTTCCCACCCCAACACTCCTTGTGCTACAATTAAGTGCCATTTGTTCCCTGGGTCATGGTTTATACAACTTGCCCCAGGCACAAAAATTCTTACTGATGGCTATAAGAGTAGGCTTTTTAATATAAGAAATTCTGTATTTAAGCTAAATTATTCATACTTCATGGAAAAAGCCTAGTACAGAGACCAAACAGAGCACTAAATCTCACCTTACATAGTGAACCTCGCCAGCCATATATTCCTATTACTACATAACTGTTGATTGCATCAAGACCTAGAACATTTTAAAGTCTGTCAAATGAGATCCATATTTATTTTTAATTTTTTACAAAAATGTTTTTGTTTTGTAATATACCAGCATTTCCCCATTGCTTCCTTGGTATGTTCTTTCCTACTATACCTTGATTTCTGAGTTGATAGGCTTAGTTCCTACATTCAGCCTACCAAGTTTATCTCTGATGGGATATGCCTACTGGGAGGATCCTTTTAAACTTGGTTTCCAAAGACTGCTTCTTATTTCTCAAGGCTTTAAGGCTATCCTGGCTATAAAACCTAATCTAGATTTAAATTTTCAGATTTCTGTGGCTCACATTCTGAACCTCTGAAATTCTCAAGATAAAAGACTTTATTCCTTTTAGGTTGAATAGAAAAAAACAAATGAAGAAGTTAAAGTTTGAAGTGCTCTGAGAGGAATCTTATTAACTTGATGGGGAAGAAGGACCCAAAGCCTTTTTGCCCCTCCAATACAAACTCTCATTGGATACAGAGCCAACTCCATTAAATAATCCATAGAACTAATTTATTGGTTTGTATGTCTTGGTTAGACATTGTGCTTAAACAAAAAAACTATACCCACATTTGAACTGGAGGAGAGTAGCCTAAATGAGTTTTTTTTTTTTTTTTTTTACACAAAACTGTGAGATGTCTTTAATGACCTCAAGTTTTTTTTTTTTTCTAAAATAAAGACCTATTTTTTTTTAGGGAAGGATTTGTGAATCATGTAATATCATGAAGACTTAAATTTTTGGGTCACCCAAAGAGAAAGAGTACAGTGTGTATAAATAAGATGTTGTTAGAGATATGCATAACTAATAAAGGACATTGGTTGGCCATGAAGAGTGCAAGGATAATTAATGGACAACCTTCATGATCTAGTATCCACACAATGTCAAGAAACAATATGCTGTTTAGAGAAACATAGAATGAGAAGGAATGGATGAGTTACAATCTATATCTCTAGAGATAGTAACCATATTGATGAAATCCCAAATTTATGGAAGTGTTTCTGTTCTGTTCTGTTCTGTTCTGGTCAGTGTTCTGAAGGCCTTCAGTTTAGGCCCAGTTTCCTTTCTTCATGTTCTTAGTAGAGATTAGCAATAAAGATAATCCTTCATAAAAAAGTTTATCTTATACTTAGAGACCACTATTGATATTCTCTCTCTCTCTCTCTCTCTCTCTCTCTCTCTCTCTCTCTCTCTCTCTCTCTCTCTCTCTCTCTCTTTTGGTGAGACAGTTAGGGTTAAGTGACTTGCCCAGTAGTAAGTGTTAAGTGACTGAAGTCAGATTTGAACTCAGGTTCTCCTGACTTCAAGGCTGGTACTCTATTCACTGAGCCACCTAGTTGCCCTCCACTATTGATTCTTAAGTGTCATAAGCTGATAGTTTCATTAAGGTATTTATGGAAGCAAATCCATCCTTTCATTTCCTCAGAATGGCACTTAGTATATTTTTATCCTGTACTAAACTGGGCAGCCCATATTAATTTGGCAGTTTGGAAGAATAGAAGTCATTGTTTATTTTTAAAGCTGTATGCTGTGGTGCCCTCCCTCCCATTTAATTAGTGTGACATATTTCCTGTCTAGGCATTGTAATTCAATTGTTATGGTTCTTGGAGAATGCTCTTCAATTCACTGTGAATTATTATAGTGGTTTATATTTTTATAGCTCAGATTGTTACAGTACTTTATCTAGACTTCTTTGCCCTTAGTATATTTTAACTTGTATCGTACTTATTTGTGTCCACCTTCTGTTGATCCTATTAGATTATAAGCACCCTAAGGACAGAGATTGTGTTATTTTCATTTCTGTATCTCCAGCATATGGCACCTAATAATGTTTTACATGCACGATCTCCTTAAATTCTGCCCCAAATCTCCCCATCTTTCAAAAGAGGAAACTGATTGCTTAACTTCTAGGGTTTATTAGTAACAACCCCACCCCATTCTTATTCCCCTGATTTAGACACCTTAGGTTCCAATCTAGCAACTATCCTTTTTGTTCTTCCCTTACTTCCTGCACCCTCTCATCTCTTATTGTAAAGTTGTACAAAACGTCCTCTGTATTTACAATGTTCCATCTCTGACTTCTGATTTTGCTATACTCTTGGTTCACTAAGGCGTTTTCTGATCATCCCATGTGTTAGAGCTTCATCTGTGTTTCCAATCCCATTTCTTTCTATCTCCCTGTGTCTCTGTCTCTCTGTTTTTCTCTCTGCTTCCATCTATCTCTCTGTGTCTCTTTATGTATATATATGCTTATTATATATTTTTATTTACTTATCTGTATATGTTGTTTCCTCCAAATAAATACAAACATTTAATAAATGATGATGAATGAATAAAGTGACTTACCCAAGTCACACAGTAAGTGGTAGAACTAGTATTCAAACTGCTCTGCTGACCCCAAGTTTAATAACATTCTACCTATATCATTGCAGTCTTTCAATCTTATTGGATTACATTTCTAGAATGTATAAATCATGAACTCATTTAGTTGGTCTTTCAAATAAAGTTAGCAAACATTTATTAAACAATTACTAGGTTCTAGGAATTGTGTTAAATTCTAAGAATAAAAATGTGGGGAGAAATGAAAGATAGGTTTTGCTTTCAAGGAGTTTCTAAAGGAGGAAGGTAACAAATAAAAAGAAGTTGAAAAGATGGGGGATGGAGGGCAAAAAAAAGGAAAGCATCTATGGTGAAAGGGAGGTGACATTAAAGAGAGTCTGAAAGCAGGAACATAGCTTGTAGAGGAATGAAGACATGATTGGTTCAGGAGTTGTCCTTAAAATGGAAGTATTGGGAGGAACCAGCAAATCACAGGGTTAGAAGGTCCTTCCATTTTGTAAGTCTAGGGGCAGAATAAGATTTCAAAAAGAAAAGATTTCTAGGGCACTGTAGAAAAAAGTCTGGGAAAGTCAGAATCTTCCAGCACATAAGCTATTGTCTTTATTGATACATATAAGAGCTGCTTGATTCACTGCTTTTATAGTTGAGAACATACATTATTCTTTCAGAAGATGTTATGTTTTAGTATTTTCTGGTTAATATAATCTCCAAATTCTACCCAGTAAGGCAATTTTCATACATCAAACTAGATGACAAAATGAAAATGTTATATATTGGTAGCTCTCAATTCATGATCATTTGTAGAAATTGGGAAAATTCATAATAGGTCTAGGTGACATTTTGCTATCTTCACATTTTTTGCCCTGTGTTTTCAGTTTCCTTTTTCCCCCTTACAATTACCTTCATGTTGCAGATTACATTTTTATGTTAAGAAGAAGCTAAATTTGAGTCATGTCAGAGATATTTAATGTGGTTAAAATCTAGATGACTTATGGCCTAGATACAATAGCCATGGCAGCTTTGTAATAGGCCTAGGTGGTTTTCATAGTACAGTAATGTGAAAGATTGAAGGAAGCTATTGCTTCCATAGCATACTATAATTTGACTCAGGCACTGGATAGATAAAGTCATCAATAACTCAGCAAAAAGAATTTCATATCTAAACATTCATTATACCTGCAAAATGCCTGAGCTCCTTGGAAGAAAGGTGATATAAATACAAAATCATTCTTTCTAGTATCTATTATTATCTTTCATTTAATATTGATATAGCCAATTCATTAATCTGGAATACAGAAAAATAAATGCAAGAATGTATGAATGTGTTATAAATATAGGGGAGTTGAAATTGTTTTTCTATGGTACTTGGACGATTATTTGTAAAATTGTTGTCCTATATTCTCAAATACCCAAATGCTATTAGAGAATATTATCATTTCCTTTTAACAAAATAAGAATGTACTTGTAATTTTGGGTACACTCGTCCCCAACTCAGGGTCAGTGTGAAAATTCTCCTCCATTTCCGTTTTTTTTTTTTAATATATGGAAAACAGTATGCTTATTCCCTTATGTCCCTGGTGTAAACCCTAGTAGTGTGCCTTTCACAAATTAGAAAATGTTCTAAAGCAGTCCCAATTCATCTTACATAAGCTTTATTCTCAGTGGAAATCTTGTAGGAGAATCAAAGTCCTTTAAAGATTCCATAATGTGTGCTATATATTTAACTCAGCTCACCAAATATTTCTCATCATTTTGTCTACTTTGATAACAGGGAACTAAATATATTGGTGAGGGTGGTTTTCTGAGGAGACTCTCCTTTGTCTGTGATAACTGTATTTTGCTCTTCTTCCTGAGTGACTGAGCCATCAGCAACAGGGACAAAGTTGTCCCTGAACTCTGATCTTTACTAACTTAAAATCTGCATTTCACACTTAGCAAATGCTATATTTTTCTTTTATTAATTTTTGTGGCTATGCCCAGTTTCCCAATTAGAACATAAGCCCCTTCCTGGAAGGGATTGTCTCATGACTTTTAAGCATTCCATTGAACCCAGAAGGCCAGTTGTCAATAAACATTTATTGTTGATGGTTTTGCTAAACCAAACAGTCCACCATCCTTCTTAGTATAGTTGTATCTAATTTGGGAAACTTTACAGATGATTCAGAACTTTCTGCCCCAGACACTGACAATGCATAGTCTGTAATTTATAATCCTAGAGAATTTAAAACAAATTGAGAAGCTGTCATTTCCTCAAAGTCATACAGGTACCAAATATTAAAAAAAATCTGTTTCAGACACTTTTCTAAGTCCTGGGGACACAAAAGGAGGCAAAAAACAGATTCTGACCTCAAGAAGCTCACAATCTAATGGGAAAAACAACATGAAAACAAATATATATAAACCAGTTATGGATAAATGGAAAATAATAAACAAGATTAGCCATTTATATATTCTTATCATTCTGCTTCTTAACTGATGGTCTTTTAATAGGATTCTCTCCTTTTGTGTGGCGGGTCTGGGTCTTAGTCTTGGCCAAAACAGCAACTGTTTTATCAAAACCATAGGTTATTTATTAATCAGTATGGCACTTGCTAATTTTTTTTACTTCAGTTTAAACTTTATCTTTATTATTCTCAATATTTTATTTTTACAAATACATGTAAAGATAGTTTTCAACATTCATCTTTAAGACTTTGTGTTTCAAATTTTTCTCCTTTTCTCCCCTCTCTGCAAGATAGCAAGTAATATGATACAGATTAAATATGTATAATCCTTTTAAACATATTTTTATATTTGTCGTGTTGTGCAAGAAAAAAATCAGATCAAAAGGGAAAAAAAACCTATGGGAAAGGAAAAGCAAACAAACAAACAAAAAAGGATGAAAATACTATTCTTCAATCCACACTATCTCTTTTGATGCAGATGGTATTTTCCCTCCTAAGTCTATTGAAATTGTCTTGAATCATCACATTGCTGAAAAGAACTAAATCCATTACAGTTGATTATCATATAATCTTCCTGTTTTTATATACAATGTTCTCCTGGTTCTGCTCAGTTTACTCAGCATCAGTTCATGTAAGTCTTTCCAGGCTTTTCTGAAATTAGCCTGCTCCTCATTTCTTATAGAACAATAATATTCCATTACATTCATATACCATAACTTGTTCAGCCGTTGTCCAACTGATGGGCATCTACTCAGTTTCCAGTTCCTTGTCGCTACAAAAAGGACTGCTACAAACATTTTGCACATATGAGTCCTTTCCTTTATGATTTCTTGGGATACAGATGTGGTAGGCCATTTATAAATTGTAAGCCTATCTAGTACACAGGCTCATTGTTCAGTCATTTTCAATTGTGTCCATATCTTCATGACCCTATTTCGGGATTTGCTTGGAAAAGATTCAAGAGTGGTTTGTTATTTCCTTTTCCAGATCATTTTCAAAGACGAAAAAATTGGGGAAAACAGATTTAAATGACTTGCCCATGGCCACACAGCTACTAAGCATCTGAGGCCATATTTGAACTCAGGAAGATGAGCCTTCTTGACTCTAGGCCAGTATTCTATCCACTGTGCTTCCTTGTTGCCTCTCATATATTGTACACTTTCTCTAATAACATATTCCTCTTAGAATGAAATATAAAAGTACAGTTTCAACTTCTAAGTTCCTCCTTGTGCTGGTTTGTTTATAAGGTGGGCAAATGTATGAAATTAAAAACTGAAATGGAAATTAAATTTAAAAATTGGAAAAGAAAAACGAAATAGTAACAGAATGATCGGCCATCAGCAAAAAAAAAAATTAGAGAGCAGTGCAGAAGAAACTGAAAAATAGCAACAAAGGTTTATTAATGGTTTTAACAAAATTTATATTTGCAATTGACTTTTTGGGGGAATGTTCCCTTTCATATTTGATAACAAAGTAATGGCAAATCTCCCCTTCGCTCCTCTTTTCTATATCCAAGGAAAATCTTGTCAAAATCTGATGGAGGATAATTACAAGGATTGTTCCTTTATCTGACTCTGAAGCCTTTATACCATGTCTATCTGATAGAACATTAAAAGATGCTTGGTTTTTCTCCTTCTTGGACTGCCACTAAACATTCAATGGGCTTTGGGTCCCCTGATTTCAACTGGAAAATTCTTCTAAGCCCAAGCCCAGAGCTTTTTCATCCCTTCTACTTGTTCAAACACTCAAACCAAACTGCTCCTATTTCATCCTTAGCAGTGGGTACCATTAGCAACAAGGGTCACTTCCTAACTTTTTTGAGCTGATCTCTGACCTCTGTATATTAATAGAAACAGAACATTTACCAGATAAGATTAATGATTGAACTTATCTGATAGAGTTGAATATTTCTAAATATGTGTATTCTAGTTAGACAAGTTCAAGTGGTATTTGTGTGGTTAAGAAATAAGAAATCTTTCATGTTATGATTGTCATAGTCTAAGAACATTTTTCAATGTGACCAGCTCATAGTTCTGGTATAGGCCATATGCCATGGAAATGGGCTAGACATGAGGTCATAGGGAGCTGAACTGAAAATAGTCAGTTAGACACTAAAAGAAAAAATTTTGTTTACGATAATTTTTCTTTTTCAGCAGCTAAAATGTTAGATGACAACTTCCCTTAAAGAGACCTAGTTTATGCTACTTCCTACATCAAATAACCCTATAATCTAATAAATACACATTGTTTTGGCATGTTCATTATCTTTAATAATGAAAGCTTATGCTGCATATAATGGGAATCCTGGTATAAAAGAAGTAAAACAAATTGACTAGTTAACAAAAAAGTCTTTATATGAAAATAAGAAAGTCCTTATGCTGTGTTCTCAATCTTCTGGATTATTCTTTCTCAATCTTTTCTTGAAGATAGTTAAACAGTTAACAAGTGGAAAATGAAAATATACAAATTTAGAGTTGATATTAGGAGAAAAAAAACTTCTTAAGGTTTGGAGCAGTCAAAAAGTGAAATTGTTGTGCCACAGTTCTCTTTAACTGTCCTGACTCAGTTTCCCTGTACTAGTTTCCCTGCCCTAGTCCTGACTGAGTTTCCCTGAATTGTTCTATCTCAGTTTCCTTAACTGTTCTGCCTCATCCCCTTAGTTGTAAAACCCCTCTTTGGTCCATTAAGACTGAGGACCATTTGCTCTAAGGTTATTAATTGTCAATATAAGACTCAAGATAAGAGGGGGAGATCAGACTTCCTGACTCTTTCTGTCCTTAAGAATTTACTATCCTTCTATCCCTCTAAAATATTCCAAAAGATAAGACTGTCCTGGATACCTCTTTGACATCTTTACCTCTATTTATTCAGATATCCTGACTCTGGCTTTTAGTAAGAATTTATAGCCTCCTCCCTCATCCTGACAGAGCCAAATGGGTCTGTGAAGAAGTTTCCCACTTTTGTCCCCTTCTTTGCCTGTAACTTCCCACTCTCACTGTTCTGACTCCACCCCTGCCTTGGTCTACCCCTGTAGCTGAGCCATGTGGCTATATATGTCATTAAGAACTCACATTCATTGCTGGATACTTTGAGACAAGAGTCCTGTCCAGTCAATTATGTTCTTCAATTAATGAAATATTAAAAACTCTCTAATCTCTCTCCTGCCTCAGTTTTTCCAGCATTACAAAATGAGGAAGGATGGAATTGCTTTTTTCTACATGACCACTTGATGTGTATATGACTGGAGTAATTATTTTGGGGATGTAGGTAAATGATTATTAAGATCCCTTACAAATCTAAAATTGTATGATTCTATGATTCTTTCCAATACTTTTTCCTTTAACATTTCTCTTTTTCTTATTGGTCTGAATGAAGTTTACCTTGCTTCCATTTCTACCTTTTGAAAGGTGCGTTTATCATCAAGGCAAAAGAAAGTATTGTGTTTCTTTTTTTTAAAGATGATACCAAAAAATGAAATAAAGCAGAAACCCCAACTATCATAACTTTCAAGGTGTATGAATTGTATTATCCAGTGAAATGACAAAACAAATAAGACAACAAGCCTCAGCAAAACTATTTAAACTATCTAAAAAACTATCTAAAACTTTCTAAAAATTAAAGGCATATAAAGACTGAAAATAAAAGACTTTGTTCTTTTTTTAAGCTATTTACTAGAAAAATCTTCAAAAACAGAAATTGTGACTGTTATCAAAGCAAAAATAAAAATTCACAATATTGATAAAAAGAGGACCCGTGCCATACTTAAAGTAAACTTAGACAATGAGTCATCATCAACATATATGCACCAATGACAAAATATCGAAACTACTTCTTTTTCCCTATCTTCTCTTTTTCTCCTCTTTTGTCCTCTATCCCTTTCTTGTAACCATATCCCTTTCTTTGTTTTATTCAAAAACAGAGCTGCATGTACTGCAATTATATTGATCAAGAAGAAGAGATGAAAAGAATGCATTTCCCTTTGTAAATGTACCTCTACTTGTTGTACAGTATTGGCTATACAGTCAAATATGATTGAATTCTTAGCTAATTGTACTGAACTACTTTTAAACTTATTATTCTTTATTACATGGGATAGATATCAGGGATAAGAGGGTGGATGGACAGATTTGGAAATGAAGATCATAGAAAACCAAAAATTATAGAAAGGAAAAAGTAGCAAACAAGTTAGGGGTGATAAGAATTTGTTAACAATTATTAATTAATATTTTTATATTTCAAAATAATGTAAAACACATTACTGATTTTTTCCTTGAATAAAAAAATCATTAAAGCAAGTCATGAATTTTTCAGCTGCTTTACTTTTTGCTGAAAGACATTCAGTCAATGTCTAAGAAGCTAAAATTTTCCATCAGTACTGTATTCTGCCTCAGGGCCAACTTTGTGATCTGTTTCTACAACTCATCCTCCAATGCCTTCTTCTGGTCTAGTGGTTGGCAATATGCCTTCCTCACAGTATTTCTTCTCTCCACTGACCCCTATTCAAGTGTTCTGTTTTTATATTTCTCCTTTGTTTGTTGATTTTCACAGGGGAATATATCTTCTTAAAATACAATAATACCTCACCAATCCTTTTATCTAATCTAAGAAGAAGAGATGCACTTCCATTTTGTTATACTGCCATTTGTTACATTCCACCAAATCCCAGCTATTCCTACAAAGTGGTATTTATATCCTGACACTGAGATCTTATGATCACAGATATTATGATTAGATAATCACTATGCAATCATAGATGCACTATGTAAGAAAGTCAGTCAGTTAACAAGCATTTATTGTTTATTCTGTGCCAAGCAGGAGAGATGCAAAGGAAGTTTAACATAAATATCCCTCAAACAAGGTCTAGTAGGAATAATAAGTAAAAGAGCTCTAAGAGTGTTAGCATACCCCAGAGCACAGTTCTTATATCCATCGCTTGGGGAAGCAGCTTCTATGGAGAAGGAACCAAACATTTATCACCCACAGGAAAAAAGCAAGTCAATCTATTTGGAGTGGCAAGGTATCCTGAGAGAGAGACAGGAGACACCCATGTGCCAGGCTTACTTACTAGATGACTTACTTTAACATCATCTTCCCTCAGGTTTCAGTGAACACAGATCAAGACTCTAGTCAAGAAGCATGAGAAAAACCATGTTTCTTGAACATTGAAAGACATTATTATGAGAAGAAAACCCCATGGAGATGATGCTGGGCATCTATTCCTGCAGGTGCTATAACCATAGACACAGAAGACCCAGAAAGGAAATTTCCTGCCTTCAGTTTCATATCAAATAGTTAAACAGAAGAAACATAATTTTATTAGTGGAAATTGCATTAAAATATAAGTATTATCATCTGCTTTTATGCTGCATTCTTGGGACCATGAGACTTTTCCAAAGCTATGGGCTGTCTCCTCTTTTACAATATGAGCTCCTTGAGAGCAGGGGCTGTCTCACTTTTCTCTTTCTATTCCTAGCTCTTAACATGGTGGTTTCTTTGCATACAGTAAGCACTTTTGAATAAGTTACTCAAAAGAGTATAGCTATGGAATCAAAGGAACTCAGTTGGAAATATCTCTAAGAATGATTACCTGTGTGACTGTGCACATTTCATATCTTCCTAGGGACTCTCCAATTTCTTTATTTGTAAAGTGGGGAGTTTAATAAATGATCTCTGACACTTGTCTGGGTCTAGATCTAAGAGAATGGAAGTTGTCTATTTATTTTTCTCTCTCCCAGTTTGTAAAGGCACACATTTACCTGAGTGACTGAATGACTAAACAGATGAAATTGTAACAGTGATCAGTATAATATACTTATGCTCACACATTCACAGAAGAAAAAAATCATGACAGTAAATAATAAAACCCAATTCCCTCAAGTGTTCTATAAACACAAATGTACAAAATTTAAGCAACAAACAAGAAGGAATACAGGTCCTAATACAGAGGAGCAAATTTAACTTCATGTTGATTGCTGACTCATGATGGGATTAAACTCTTGGTTGGATAATGGTGCTTGATGGATATATTTTATTCAAAAGAAACAAGATATATAGAAGGGTAGCTTGTATCAGCATTGTTTATTAAGAAGCTATATTCATGTGAAGCAGTCTGGGAACAAAAAGGGGAAGGATGACAAAAAAGTCAAAGGAGAGAAGAATTGAAGTGATTTTGTCATTGCATAATACTATAGATGACCTGGACAGAAAGACAAAATTGATGAAGAGAATGCAAAAATCCACCAATAAGTAGGACTTAGATGATTGCTATCCTAGGACTGGCAGAAAGACATGACAGTAGTGATGGGGAATTTCAATTATAAAGATATCTCCTGAAACTCTCTACCAAAAACAGAATAGCTAAATTCTTATTAGTTTACCTCAGTGACAATTTTCACCTAAAGATGGAGGTATGAACAAGAGGAAATTCTATTCAGAATCTGAGTCTCACTAATAGGGAAAAATTAAATGCTGAGATGCAAATGCTAAGAACATTATGGGGAAATGGTAGACCCATTTTAAAGTTTGTGAGAGAGAAAAAGAATCTGGGCATACTCTGACATTCACCTAAATTTAGAGGAAATAGAGATCAGTAGTTACAGAAGATAGTTGTGTGATATTGCATGGATTAAAATGCTTCAGAAGGAAGGGTGAAGGATAGCTTACAGTTAGACAGGTCCTAGCTAACTAAACTGATTCCATATTTGGCTTTTGACTGATCACCTATGTATCTGAAAGTTCCTATGTACGCAATAATTGGTTTGGTCAGCTCTATTTAGGATTAAAAATACAAAACTTTCAGCTTAGCAAACTTCATCCAGTCCTTATATTGTTATGCCAAAGTTCCCTTTTAATGTTGTGACCCAGTTTCTCCAATTGTCCTATTTAGTTATTCGGCCTTAGGTTATAACCTTTCCCTCTTAATGTTTGAGATAAAGGTTTTATAGACATTCCTTCTTAATGTTTGACAAGATAAAGGTTTATCCATTTTAGATGTCATTAGAATATCAGTAACCTCTCTCTCTATTAGGTTATCCCCACCTAGGTCCCTCCATTATGTCAGTGTTCTTGTTATTCCATAAAAAGCTCGCTGCCCCAATACTCGGGGCTAGACTCTTTGAGATGATAGTCTCATCTAGCCCTGGGATCAACATGGATCCATTGGTCCCAGTATTTCTCTCCATTTAATAAACTATTGAATTGGTCTCTAATCTCTGTCTTGCTCAGTTTCTTTGGCATTACATTATAACTATATATAACTAATAAACTAGACAGTATTCAGAAGAAGGTAGCTAGGGATGAGAACTGCCTTGAATCCATGATATAGGGGAATCAATGAAAAGAACTAGGAATACTTCATCTGAAGAAGAAAAGTTATGAAAGGGACATGCTAATTGTCCTCATTGTATTATGATAGCTATGTTCTAGTAACTGAAGGACAGTCATATAGAGGAAGAACAAGGCTTATTACCTTTGTTCTCAAAGAGAAGAAATGGAAATAAAAGACACAAAGAGTTACATTAAGGTTGGATGCCAGAAGATAACTTCCTGACAATATGTGCCATCCAATAGGGAAATAAGCTGCCTAGATGTATGTGAATACATCTTGGAGATCTTCAGACTAATGTTGACTATCTACTTCTTAGCATATTATAATGAGGATTCCTTCCTTATGGGCCAGAAAGCAGTTGAGATATCCTCTAACTTGTGAAAGAGATAAACTTGTGATGTGCCATTTTGGCCTGGAGGGTCTGGGTCACCTTCTCTTTCCCTGAGAATAAGTGATGGATCCTGAGCTGGACATTTCTCCCTCAGTGATAGCCTTATGAGTTTGAAATACAAAGACTGCATCCCTCAGTGAATATAATGGATAAATTAAAAAAGGATTTATTAAGTGATTTCTATATGGCTATGCTAAGCTTTGAAGATACAAATATGAACTGTCAAGATGGTCATTCTAATTGGCAAAAAATAGTTTCTAAAGAAGAGAATCAAAGCTGACTAGCAATTGGAGTAACTTTTTCCATTGGAGAGGATGCTTATTCTCCATGAGAAGAAATTCAAGTCCTTGCTTGACTGACCAGGACCATTGGTCATGTGGTCATTTTTGACCTCATCAGTATGGTAGATTTGATAGGGCCAGTGATGCTATAGCCTGTGACAGAATAGGTTTTATATATATATATATATATATATGAATATATATATATATATATATATATATATATATATATATATATGAATAGGCCTGTGATAGGAAAGAATAATAATCTGCTAAATGGGGGATAAGCTTGATCATGGGGAAGCTCTCAGCTTTCAAGCTCTAGTAGTCAATACTTAGTGCACTACTTGGTCCCACAATGGGGGTGAGGGTAGGGAGTTGGGGAAAGAAGAGCTCAAGACTCAGCAGCACATGGGGGCAATATGGCTGCCCCAGCATAGGGAAGCTGATTGGTCTCAATAGATTGGGAAGTTGAAAACCAACTGTGGCAGTCAATAGAACAGACTAATCAGGGGTGTCAGTGATAGCAAATAATATAGAGAATCTCACTGATACTAGAATAGATGGCCCTTTGTTTCCTGTAATTTAGAATTGAAGAGGTCTCTCTGCATTGTTCCCATTGGTTATTGCAAAACTAATTCTTAAAGAAGGCTTGGAGGATCTTGGTTGTGGTTAGAATATGGCTTGCTTTTTGAGGGGGAGACAAACTATCTACCCAAACCTTGCTAAAGAAGGGGACAGGCTTATAAGGAGACAAAGATTTGATATTTCCCTCATAAGACTCTAAAAGAGATTGGAGTACTGACTGGTGGGCTGGGGTACATTGAGTGAATAGTAGACAAAGTTACTCTCTTTAGCAATATTGGGAGTGGGACATTCTGTAGCAGAAGGGTAACGACATTTTAAATACTTAAGATGAACCTGAGTCATGATCAAGATTGGTAACTATGTAGGAAATATAATAAACAGTGCTTTAGCTTTGATGGCTACTAATCTTCATTATGAGTTAATATCAAGTAATCAACTGTGAAGTAGAAAATTTTGTTTTCATTTATTTTATGAATCAGATTGCAAATATCAGGGACTTGGTCTTTCTGAAGGGGGAAAGTACTTGAGATTTCTGGTCTTTGTTCTCTTTCATATTCATCTGCTCTTTCAGGGGATGATTCCATTGTTTGTTGACATTTTTGTATCCTTTCTGTAAGATATTACTTAGTACTTGCAGTACTAATATCTTATTTTATTATCACTGAATTTATAATAGAATATTTTCTGCTTCAGTGACTTCTTTGGTTCAGACTGTGATTTCATTGTTGTGGAAACTCACAGTATGGAAACTCCCTTTACCAATCCATATTGACAATTATTCATTAATTAATATTGCAAGGGAGCTTTAGCATCTTAGAATGGTGTATAGGGATACTGGAAGATTAAGTGACTTATTTTTAGTTACACATCCAGTATGTGTCAAATGTAAGCCTTGAATTCAGATCTTTCTGATTCCAAGGATGGCTTTCTATCTTATACTCAGTCTCTTTTAGTTACTTAATCATCATTTATAAAGGAACTATCACAGTTACAAAGTAACTCTGCCTGTTGGTTAGGCATCTACCCAAGTTATACAGCTGGTAAAAACCAACTATAGAGCATGAATGGTTTTAGTACTCAACCTATTCCTGAAAAGAATTTGGCCTTTGCCATAAAGGTAGCCTTGTCTAAGTGGACAAGTTAATGCACAGAAAAACTTTGAAATTTGCCATCTTCAGGATGGAGAAAGAGGAGCTTAATTAAGTGCCATAGAGATGGGGGAATAAGTTACAGTTAAGGAGCATAACTTGTCACTCCCTTCCTTAGTGGTAGGAGGATAAGGAAGGAGGCAATGAATTCTTTTATTTTTTCAATTCAATAGTTATTTACTGAGCAGTTAATAATAATCATAATCATGCATATTTTAGAGTATAATAGTTTTTACAGAAGTATACATTAAGGTTTATAAAGTATATATTTTATAAAATCTTTGTGAAATAGATGTATTGTTATGTATTGTTATCCCCATTTTAGAGATGAAGAAAATAAGTGGCTTTATCCAGAGTTACATAGCAAATGTCAGAAGTGATTAAACCTCTCTCCTAGCTCAAAATCATTTATTCTTTGAACAACAGATTCAAAATTAGCAAATTATGAAGCCATGGACCTAGCTCCTGACCCATTACTCTGAATGAGGTAACTTATCCACTATGCAAATTAGAGGCAATGAATTCTTAAATTAAGAAAAGGGTTTAGGTGATGAACCTCTAGTATTATATCTAGTTGATAGTCTTTGGCAGGGTGAAGTAGAGTTATTGCAAGAAGGATGGTCCTAAGCAAGTTTCCAAATGAATAAGCCAACTTGACAGAATCAGGATTCGAGCCAGGTCTCCAGACTATCAGTCAATAAGCTTTTATGAAGTACTTCTGTGTGCCAGGCACTGTAATAACCACTAGGTTTACAAAGAGTATTTTTTTAAAAATAGGTAACAATAAGAAAACCTCAAAATGATCAGTTCATGTCTTCAATGAGCTCACATTCTAATGAGGAAGACAACATGTAAATAACCTGATTTATATAGGATATATAAAGAGTGTGTGTATATATATATATATGTATATATTATGTCATTATTATCCCAGATAGTCATCTCTGAAGTACTTTGTTGTTTATTTCTTGTGTAAGTCCCCTGAATTCCCTTTAGTATTTCTTACCAATGAGATGGAGAAGACTCTTACTGGGTTGTCAATAGCATGTATGCAAGTTTTCCTGGGACATGCCTCAGAAAAAGGGCTTGTCTTATATGGAATGTGGGCAAACAAGGGAACCAATCAATGGTAAAAGAAATATATGTAGACCTAAGTGATTTTGCATATAGAGTGCCAAGTCCTGGAGTAAGGAAGACTCATTTCCTGAGTTTAAATCTAGCCTCAGATACTTGCTAGCTCTGTAATTCCAGGCAAGTCACTAAACTCTGTTTGCCTCCATTTCCTCATCTGTCAGAGAGCTGGGAAAAGAAATAGCAAACCACTCCAGTCTCTTTTCCAAAGTACAAATAGGGTTCATGAAGAATCAGACGTGGCTAAAAACTAAATAACAAGACCCAAAGGACTTTTGAATTGAAATGATTTTTTTCTGAAAAAGCATAATTTTACAACTATATTTATATAATTGCCGCACTCATTGAAACTCCAGCAGTTTCCTTTCACTTCCAGAATTAAATATAAACTTCTCCAACCTGGCCTAATCCTAACTTCCTAAACAGATTACACTTTATTTTCCTCTCTAAACTTTACTCTCCAACCACATTGGCCATCATGCTGTTCCTTATAAATAATGCTCTTTCTCCTCTCTCCATGTCTTTACTCACTGTCCCTCATGTTGGGAATGTTCTTTTTCATTTCTACCTAAGCTTTCTAGACTTCATTTAAGGCTCAGTTTATATACCATCTTATATAAAAAGTCTTTCCTGATCTCCTTAGCCTTCCCTTCTGATATTACCTTTCACATAGCCTGCATATATTTGGAATATATCTAGTTATTAACATGTTGCTTCCCTCAGTAGGATGTGAGCTCTTTGAGGTCAAAGAATATTTTTATTTTTGTTTTAATTTCTTCATATCCCCAGTATTTGTTACAGTTATTACAGCAGAAAAAAAAAACAACACTTATTAAGTGTTTATGTGCTTATTGATTGAGAGTCTGAGGACTGATAAATCCTCTTGATGTAGGAAAACATAGGCAAATCATTTGCCTAACTCAAACTTGGCATAACTTCTTCTGGACAACATCAACACCAGGAAATGAATATTGTTTTTAGCTCTAATTTTCCACCCAATCATAGTAATTTGGAATCAGAGAGGTGAAACAATTGAGCTGAAGTGATTTGATCTTTTCTGTTTTTACTTTCTTGTATTTATTTATTGTTTTATGTGTTGTTGCAACATGGATTAAAATGAACTCTTATATTTTGAGGGACTATTTAACTAAAAATATGTCCTACAAATACATGGCTTAAAATTTCTTAATTTTTTTTTAAATTTTCAAAATATATACATGGATAATTTTCAACATTCACCTTTACAAAATCTTGTATTCTAAATTTTTCCTTCTTTTCCCCCACCTCCTCACCTAGACCAGAAGTAATCCAATATATGTTAAACACATGCAATTCTTCTGTACGTATTTCCACAAATATCATACTGTACAAGAAAAATCAGTTCAAAAAGGAAAAAAAATGAGAAAGAAAACAAAATGCAAGCAAACAACAACAAAAAAGAGTGAAAGTACTGTGTTGTGATCCACATTCAGTTCCCATAGTCCTCTCTCTAAGTACAGATGGCTCTCTTCATCACAAGATCATTGGAACTGGCCTGCATCATTTCATTATTGAAGATAGTCATATCCATCAGATTGATCATTGTATAATCTTATTGTTGCCATGTATAATGATCTCCTGGTTCTGCTCATTTCACTTAGCATCAGTTCATGTAATTCTCTCCAGGTCTCCCTGAAATCATCCTGCTGGTCATTTCTTACAGAACAATTATATTCCATAACATATATATGTTTATGTATATATATGTTATATGATAACTTGTTTAACCATTCTTCACCTGATGGGCATTCACTCAGTTTCCAATTTCTTGCCACTACTAAAAGGGCTGCCACAAACATTTTTGCACATGTGGGTCCCTTTACCTCTTTTATGATCTCTTTGGGATACAAGCCCAGTAGAAACACTGCTAGATCAAAGGACAAGCACAATTTGATAGCCCTATGGACATAGTTCTAAATTGCTCTCTAGAATGGTTGAATCAGTTCACCACTTCACCAATAATGTATTAATGTTCCAGTTTTCCCACATCTTCTCCAACATTCATCATTATCTTTTTCTATGATCTTATTCAATCTGAAAGGTATATAGTAGTATCTGAGAGTTGTCTTAATTTGCATTTCTCCAATCAATAGTGATTTAATATGGCTAGAAATGGTTTTAATTTCCTCATATGAAAATCAGTTCATATCCTTTGACAATTTATCAATTGGAGAATGGCTTGAATCGTTATAAATTTGAGTCACTTCTCTATATATTTTAGAAATGAGGCCTTTATCAGAACCCTTAAATGTAAAAATTTTTTTTCCTGATTTATTGCTTAAGGGATTTGATCTTAAAGAGAATTAAGACCTAAATATTTAGATTTGGGAATCATTTACAGAGAGATGAAAACTGAACCTAAAGAAGGAGGTGAGATCACCAAGGGGAAAAAGTAAAGGAAGACAATGGAAGAAAACTTGCATTAAAGCTGTAGTGAATACCTGGAATTAGGTATCAGAGAAGAGTGATGGCTGAGAAAAATAGACAGAAGGAACGATAATAAAGTTTAAAGGATTGAACAATGTCATCTAAACTAATCTCTTCATTTTTTCCATATCAGTTAATTCCTGTCCTCTTGCCTATAAACCCACTATATCTATTCCATTTCTCAGTCAAATTTCTTGAAAAAGCTAGCTATACTCACTATTTCCACTTCCTCTCCTCACTCATTTATTAGTTCTTTGCACCTGAGTTTTTAGTTTCTTTCTTCAGGTGTGTGATGACCGCGTTTAGCACCCAGAGTATATTAGAATCAGCTGGAGTCAGAATAAGGGAAAAATGCTTGATCTTTATTTGCGGAGGTGAAGGGGAATGGTGATAGGAAGTGAGAGCAACAGGAACCCGGGCAGCAGTGCATCTGCCTCTCTCACTCCACCCACCAAATCATCTGCAATCTCCTATACAACACACCCAACTTGCACAGAGAGTGGGCGAGTCATTCTTTCTCCAAGCATATATTAATAGAATATTGTCCAATTGCTAATCAGCCTCAAGTGCTTGGGACCTCAGTGCAATGAGAGCTTCAAGAGTTTCAGCCCATTACACAAGTGTATCCACACTCTTCAACATTACCAATAACTTTTAATTGGCTAATCTGATTTTTAAAAAATCAGTCTTCATTCTTCTTGACTTTTCTGCATCCTTGATATCATTGCACACCCTCTCCCGGGTATTTTTTCTTTCCTGAGTGAGTTTCTGTAGCACAACTCTACCAAAGTGATTTTACTTAAGTGCAGGTTTCAACACTTAATCTCCTTATTCAATACATTTAAATGACTACTTATTGTCTCTATGACCAAATATAAACTGTACTGAAGGACAGGGGGGAGAAGTGATAGATAGATAGGTAGATAGATAGATAGATGGATAGAGACAGAAATACAAAAAGAAATACAGAAGAAAGAGTGACAAAGGTGAGAGCCACAGAGAGACAGAGATGGAGACACAGAGAAAGCTAGAACCAGATATAAGGCCTGAAATAGACAAAAGGACAAAGAAAAAAGACAGAGATAATGATTAAAGGTATTTCTCGAGGAGAAAAGAGGAAATGGGATCAGGGGCACAAGTAAAGAGTGTGGCTTTCACAAGAATACAGGACTATTCCTTACTTAAAGATTGGAGCAAAGGAGAGAATGGAAGCTGATAAAAGGGGATTGTTGAAATATAGAGGAGGGGAGAAAATTGCTTTTGATTGCATTACTAAAGGAAAAGGCAAGGTCTTTGCCTCAGCAGAAACAAGGGAAAGATTGTTATAGGTTACTTGAGGAGAGAAGAAAAACTTTGGAATAACTGTAGTGGGGGGTGTGATAATGAATCTGGATAAAATCAAAGCATTGTAATGTACAAGTGATGGATAGGAAGAGATTAGCTAACATCAGTTTGAAATGGACCCCAGTCAAAACAGTTGTTGGACTTTCTCCAGTGGCAATCAGCCATGAGGTAGAAGTGGAAGAAGCAGATGGTAAGGATAACTCAGAGTTGGAGTTTGCAAAGCAAGAGTGGCAGCAAGACAAGGGTACAGAACAATAATAAAAGTTAGAGGATGTTCAGCTCTAGGGTTGAAACTGTGAACAGAGTGAAATGAAAACAGACAAGGATTGATGGGAGAATAGGGATGGTTATATAAATAAAAGAAAAATGAAACAAGAACCTTTTGGATGGTATTTCTTATAAGCTTATGTTTTATTATATTATTATTTTCAAGCAGATTGGTAAGGAAAGAAAGGGAGAGTCACGTGAGTCCTCAGGCCATTGTAACTTTTTAGGTGAATATTACTTATTACCCACATTACTTTTCAGTGTGTGTCCCAAAGGAGTTCTTATTTATCAGGTCATTGTGAGTTCCCTGAAGTTTTGGGCATAGAACTCTGGTTAGGGGTCTTAAAGAATGACTTTCATTGAACAAAAATATATATATATATATTAAGTATGTATATTGTATAATAAGTTCTTCACAATACTTCTACTTTCTTTGTTATGTTTTTTTCAAAAATCAAAGGACCACAGTCAGCTAGGTGGCATAGTGAATGGAACACTGGCCCTAGAACCAGGAGGAACAGAGTTCAAATCTTATCTCAAACACTTGACAGCACTTAACTACAGACAGTTATACAGCAAAGTACTATGCACAGAAGTACACAAACACATAGCTATGTGACTCTGAGCAAGTCACTTAATCCTGATTACCTTTCCAAAAGAAATAAATTAATAAAAATTGGAGGACCTTGAAATATAGTTAGGGTTATTTCAAATAATTGAATTCTTTAATGGATCTATTTCATTGGAGAGAGCTCTTCCTTTAATATATAGTATTGATAACAACAACAATAATAAATGTTTATGTAGCACTTTAAATTTTACAAAGTTCCTTATTTATATTATTTCATTTGAACATAAGATGATGTCTTTATATGTCAAAATTCATTTTTGCTTTCTCATCCTATATAAGTTTATTTGAGGCATATAGAAAAAATTATGTCTGATTTTGAGGCTTTCTAAAGAAGCACATGTTTCTAAAGATCTTACTAGATTCCTATTTTGGAGTTTCCTCTAGTTTATTATTTTCCTTATTGTGTGAACAGTTACTTTGGTATAATTATAATAATAGCTAGCATTCATACAGCACTTTATGACTTGCAAATACGCTTTACATCTCATTTGGTCCTTAAAACAATCTGGTGAGGTGGGAGTTATCTTTATAAATCTTTGCAAGACCAGCATGATAACAGAAAGTAAATAAAATAAAGGGAAACATAACTAGAAAGAAAAGTGGGGTGGGTTTGGGAAGCCTGGGGTATAAGTGAAATCTGTTAATTCCCAAAAACAAACCAGCCATTCAAACCTCTCTTTCTTTTTTTTTTTTTTTAAAGCTTCTTATTTTCAAAACATATGCATAAATAGTTTCTAACATTCACTCTTGCAAAATATTGTGTTCCAAAATTTATTATCTTTAACAATATTAACAGAATCCAGTCTCATGGAGTGGTTTCTTCTCTCAAATATCTGACCTCTGTTAAATCTCAACTGAAAATGAAATGAATTCAATGAAATTTTGCATACTCTCTTGTAGATATTTGTCACAATCACCTCACAATTCAGCACAATTGTCATTCTCATCTTGGGGGAGGTTGGCTACAAAATTAGAGGGCTGTGTCAGGTGGGGATTGAGGCACTGTGCCATGGTCAGAGGCAGACAAAACCTGCATATGGCCCTTATCAATTCTATTTAGGAACCCCCAAACTCACAGCATCCCTGAGTATAACTGTTTGGCCTACTCTAGCTTTAAAGGTGAATTTTGTAATTTTTGAAAAGGTCCTTAGAATCACATTGCAGAATTAAAGGGTGTATTATAATTATCAATATCAATAGTAATAAAAGTTTATTAAAGGTCATTAAAATGAAAGGGGATGGCTATAGATCCCATCAATCTGAATTGACTCCCTCCTCTTGTGTTAATTAGAAAACTCAGATAATGGTTCTATGGGGGAGTACAGGGGAAATTTAATTATGAAAGTTTAATGGGCCACTATCTACTTCCTGCCAGATTAAAAACTGATGATTTACACTATTTTAGATACTACCACGGGCTTTTCTAACAAAACATGTTGCAGAGGAATGTAAGAGTTTGTTGAGAATATTTTATTCATTTAAAGTAATGATAGCAAAGGCCAGATCTGTGACTTTTTTTTTTTTTTGGGAGAGTAGGATATCATGGTTATAAGGTAGATAGAAACCACTGAAAACTAAGTAACAGTCAGTCAATAGGACATTTTCCACAAATTGTTCTGTTAATAGTAAGGTATATTATTTTGTTTTGTTTAGGGGAGGGATTAAAATTTATTGATTCTAATTGGGTGGTCAAATACACAGGCCAACTATAGCCTAGATTTTTTTTCTTTGTCTTCAATTTCCTCTATACACATTTAATGGGTCTCATTGCTTTTGTCTACTGTGTTATCAACTCATTCATTTTTCATCAATAAGCACAATATGCCATATATTCAGTATTATGGTTGAAGTCAAGCCTATAAGAAATTAAGTGAGCAAAAATCTTTGTGTATTCTCTTACATCTCGCCCTCTGTCATCTGTTCCTCATCCCTCAAAACTAGACAAAGTACTAAGTTTTGATTCAGGGGCTACAACTAGTCTCTAGACTTATCACTGCTGTCTTGCTCTGTGACTTTGGACAAGTCATTTTTCCTGACACTTATCTACCTTTGTGCTAAAATGAGGAAATTGAACTAAACGATCAATCTCTAAGATCTCTTCCAGCTTTAACAGTCTTTGTGGATACAATAAATTTGTGTGGATGTTCAGTCACATCTAACTTTAAGATTTCACGCATGGTGCCCATGGTTTTTCTTGGCAAAGATATTGCAGTAATTTGCCGTTTCCTTCTCTGGTGGATTAAGGAAAATAGAGATTAAATGAAGTGCCCAGGGTCACATACTTAGTGTCTGAGGTCAAATTTGAATTCAGATCTTCCTGACTTCAGACCCAGGCTCCTATCCATTGTACCACCTTCAGTTTGCATTGTATTTATCTTGTTCGCACATAGTTCTTTGTATTGTTGTTCCACTTTTCCACCTTTCCATTACATTGCGAGTTCCTTTTGACCAGGGTCTCTTTTTATTTTTCTCTCTTTTCTTTGTATTTAGCACAATGCCTAACACATAGTAGATGTTTGTTTAATAAATGCTAATTGTCTATTAACATCAAATGAGGCATCGATAAATGTTCACAAAATGTGTTCTCCTTCATAGTGCACAAAATATGATAAGGCTTGTTGATCAATTAATTGATTGCAGAGGAAGACTTTTAGATGATGAGGTCCTCTAGATGCACCTACTAACAAATGATATTGTGCTTATTGAAACAAGACTTAAAATCCTACAAAGTCATTTCAATGAAATGAATTAAATTGATCTAGCAAAACATGTAGGAGAAAGCAGTGCGGGAAGATTACTATTGTCAAACCAGGACATGTCACTGTATTAGCAAAGTCTGTCTGTCTGTCTCTCTATATATCTAATCTATCTATAATCTATCAATAAATATATCTCCATCTCTATCTCTCTAACTATATATTGGGTGTATCAGAAGTCTTATTGCATTTTAAAGATGTTAAATCAATCTATTTCTTTTTTTTCCCCAACAATCTATTTCTAATCTCTCTCTTTCTTTCTCTCTGTCTCTGTCTCTCTGTTTTTGTCTCTGTCTCTGTCTCTCTGTCTGTCTGCCTGTCTGTCTCTCTCTCTCACTCTCCCTCTCCCCCCTCTTACCTGCCTCTCTCTCTGTCTCTCTCCTTCTCCATATATATATATGATGGATAAGGAATAACTCCCAGAATTGCATGGAAGGAAGAGAACTGATTAGATTATATTTGAGAAAGCACAGAAGCTCTCAGTAATCCAGAAGTTCTTACTAGCATTGTGATTGCCTGTAATTGGCCTTCTTCATGTGATGCTATATATTTGGAATTATTAAACATCAATGACTTTAAAAAATGAAAATTGTAGGTACCCAAGAGTACACAGAGATATGTGGTAAACATAAATAGTCTTCAGTCTATTATCAGTGAAGACTTCTTTGCAAGAAGTTCTTTCCCTCTGTCTACATGAATATATGTATACACACATATACATAAACACACATAATATTAATATACATATAGCTACATGTGTGTATGTACATATGTATGTCTTTTGAGTTCAGGATTTCACTGATGTAAACTGACATGCCCTTGGCTGTATAGCTAGTATGTGTCCAAAACAAGATTTAAACCCAGATTTCCTGACTTCAGGACCAACCTTTTAGCTGCTATGCAATATATCTCTCTATTATAAAATATGTCAATAAGGAATCATATTATTAGAAAATGAGATTAAATAGTTATTTAGTAAGAAGGAGGGATTACCAGTAGTCAGCCTGATTGCTGTGCTTATACCCCCCCAAATGGTAAAAGAAATAGAGCAGCACAGTGGGGGAGATACTCCATAGCGGCTTATAGGAGGACATAGATAATAATAATTCAGAGTATCTACAGCAGCAATCTGTGCCATTGGAGGATTTTTATATCATGGAATTCACTGGTTTATTGAATTATTTAAAGTGAATTTCATGCATTTTATAAATTTGAAACAGGATTATATTCCAAGTATGTCAAGTTTTTGCCCTTTATGCAGACTAGGAAACAGAAGATCTCAGTTTGAATTTTGACCTGTCATTGCTATGATTTGGGGCAAAACACCTATCCTTCTTGGGCTCTCAGATTATTCATTTTCAAAAATGAGAGGTTTGTTTTACATAATCCCTAAGATCTCTTCCATTTTCTAACATTCTGTGACCATAACTCACCCTGTTTCAAGAAGAGAAACTATATTCTTAGGTAGTATGCGCCAGAATTATGTAAACTCTTTGAAGGTATCCCTGTCAGTGCCTCAGGCTTAGCAGGTATTTGACAAGCACTGAATTGAATTGAGTTGAATTGTTCATCTCCATAGTGAAATGGATGGATATAAAGGGTTGTATATGGACAGAAAAAGAAAATTCTCTTGCCCTGAACCTGGATGTTTCTTGGATCCCTCACACCTATGAGAGACTTGAGCCTATGTAAGGAAAGTGAGAAAAAGGAAAAACTCACAGAGATAAGTCTTTTTTCAAAGACATTAGTTAGCCAGGAACTGATTTATAGTTTTCTAGTGGTGCTTATTTATTTATTTTGGAAAAAGATGGAAAAAAAATTGAGTGCAAAATTTATAATTTTTAAAAACATATATATTAGTTAAATTCAAACAAATATTCATTTGGAAAACAATTTTGATTTTAGTAAAACAATTAGGTTATACCTGATCATTGCTTAGCACTTTTGAGAGGGTTTTAGAAAAAACAAACTTTTACCTGAGATCTAAAAAAATGGAGGACAAGGTTTCTGTTATTTTATTTTATTTTTTTTTGCTTTTGGCTACATACTTAGCCTATGTAATTATTTCAATTTTTTCAGTCAGCCAATAACCTTTCATGAGTGGCCACTGAGTGCACATCCCATTGTATTAGATGTTTTGGTGAATTAAATGGATTATCCCAGGATAGCTTCTGCTTAAAAGGTGAAAGTGGATTAGTCAAATGACAAAGATTATGAAACAAGGTATAGTGGGAGATAGCAATTTGGTAAGTGGATATCAATTAGTGGATGACCTTAAAGGTTAGGATTAAGAGTTGATTCTCAAGGGAAAAAGGAATTACTGCAAGATTTGAGAAAGGGATCACATAGTGTTAGGAATATTAAAGCTTAGAATGATTTGGGTTTGGTGAGGAATTCTTAAAACAAAAAGGGGGGTGGTGGTGAGAGGAGGGTTTTTCTACCCCAATTAGCCATTTTGAGGCAAAGAGGAAGCTTAGAAAAGGATGATAGTATTATCCATCCATAGGGGAAAGGAGGCTCTTTAGTCTAATTTTGTCATATTACAGATGAGAAAATTGAGACTCAGTGAAGTCAAATTACACAAATAATAAATATGAGTGAAAAGTATTACTATTGCTTGGGTTGAATAGAATGTTGATAACCAATTGAGAATAGGAAAAGATAGAATCATAATGACTAATGAGAAATTGAAAAATAAAATAAGTAGAGTGATAAAAAGAATGCAATTAAATGCATTGGATTAGTGAGAGTCATCAGTCCAGATCAATTGTAATATAGGCTACTGAAAGAATATAATTTTCAAGATGATGTCTGACTAAAGGACAGAAGGATATTTTCCTTTTCATGAACATTGTATCTTTCCCAATGTAACATAAAATGATAAGTCTTTTTGGCTATCACGTCTCACTGTTGATTCATATTAAGACTGTAATTCAATACAATCCTCACATCTGGTTTTTAGATTTTTGTAATAAACTTCTACTTGGTGACCTTGCCTCTAGTATTTCCCCATCTCTAATCCATCCTATGATAGGTCTAACTGTATTATTCCCTTACTAAAAATCCTTCAGTGACTTCATAAATCTCTAGAAAAAAATATAAATTGTTTAGACTGGCATATAAGGACCCTTTTTTCCCTCTTCCCACCATCCAGGCATGAACCTTCCATCTTGTATTTTATTGATTTTTTCATTGTAAACATAGGACTTTTCATTTTTTTAAATTCAAGTTAACTTTATACTATTCAGTATCTCATTCTAGTTTTTCGAGATCTTTTGAGAGCTTGACTCCATTAACTTGTGTGTTAGTTGTACCTCCTAGATTCATGCCAGTTACAAATTTGGTGGGCATGTTAAAGCACAATGTCTTTACCTTCAATAAAGTCATTTATGTAAACAATAGTAGTATCAAACACAGCTTTCTGGGGCACTCTTTTAGAGATCTTCCTGATATCATTTCATTAATGATTATGCTTTGAATCTAGTCATTCAATCACTTCGAAATTCATTTAAATATATGAGATGATAGAAGCACAAAGATTGGTAAGGAGCCTTTTGGTAGGATTCAGTTAGGCAGTAAAGATAGGGAGTAGGGATAGATATTCCCAGAAGGGAGGGAAAAACTATTCAACAAGCAAGCAACAAACATGTATTAAGTACCTTACGTTGTGCAAAGAATTATATTCAATCCTGGGGACAAAAAAGAGAAAATGGCTCATATTCTGCAGCTAAGGAGCTTATTTCACTTGGGAAAATATAGCATATAGAGAGATACATGTAATATAAGGTAGGAAATTAAAATAAAAAGAAGAGATCCAGATAATGTTCCTTGATAATTTATGAGAAAAATAAAAACAAACCTCAGCATCCTAGAAAGATTAGAGAAGGACACATGGAGGAAACTTGAAGGAAGATGAGTGTGTTCCATTTATGGGATACAATTTGTGAGAATGCTTGGAGGCAAAAGATCAAATGCCAAATTCAGGGAAAAGTTAATGTTCTGTCTGGTTTAGCTAAAACAAAGAGTCATGAAGGGAGTAATGAGAAATACATCTGGAAAAATAGTTTGCTGCCAGATTTGGGATGTGTGGGTGTTGAGGGTAGCATTTTTAAGGGCTGATCTAAATAGTTTCTTTTTTGTCCTAGAGGCTAAAGAAGTCATTGAAGCATTTTTAGCAATGTGACCAAACCTATCTCTTTAGGAAATTATTTGACAGGTTTATAAAGGATAAGATCAGAAGCAGGGATAACAATTAGTAGTTTATTACAATAGTACAATAAGAAAAAATGAATGGGTGTAGACTAGAACAGATATAAAAAAGGGGAAAAAATTCAAGAGATTCGAGAGAGATGATAGGATAGAGATGAGAGGATGATACGTAGGATAGCTACCTATTTGATATGGGAGGTCAGGGAGGAAAAAACTCCTCAAAAATGACTCAGATTTTGAACCTGGGTAAATGAAAGGATAATAGTGCCAGCAACAGAATTAGGAAGTTTAAAGAAGGCAATGGTTTAGAATCATGACTCATATCCATTATGTCCAAACAGAAAAGGAGATCATCCAAGAAATGAGCAGAATAAGGAATTAGCAGGACTTAATGACAGATGGAATGCAAAGGCCAAAGGAGAAAAGAAGGAAGATCAATCAGTCATTCAGCAAGTGTTTGTTGAACATTTGCATATACAAGGCATGACTAGGTGCTTTGGAGAATACAGAAAGATACACTTTACCTTAAAGGAGCAAAATATAGTCATATAAAAAAATTAAAGAAATTTATAAAATGGAAATACCTAGTATTAGAAGAAATGGTACATGGTTAAATGACTAATTCAGAGAAACAATTCTAAAGAAGTATGGAAGGGGAAGAGATTAGCCTTAGTAAACGGATTGCATGTTGTATATTATATGACAGGGCAGTGTTAGAATCTTTACAAAGTGATAACTCAGTTGCCTAATTTAGCATGGTACTTGGCAAATCCTCTAGCTCAACTCTGAATGTCTCCAGCCAGTACCAAGGTGAAAGTTGGAATGAATCTGACTTTGCCTCCGAGTGTGGGCTTGTGGCTTCTGTATCTCCCAAAGTGCTCCTCTCTGACTCCTGACAATGTTCCGAACTGACTAACCTGAAGCTAAGAGCTTCTTTATATATGATCTCCCAAAGGTTGACTCCTCCTCTGAGGGAGAGATTAAGGAAGGTATGAATTCACAAAGTTAACTTAGTGAATCTCCCATACTTGTGAACTCCAATGAGTATTTAAATACATTAGAGAATTTGCTAAGTATCATGCTAAATTAGATAATTATTATCTCTATTAACTCTAATGAGTTAACACTTCATAAGGATTCCAACAGGGTAGCCAATAGATAAGAGGATTGGCTCTGGATTTAGGAAGACCTGAATTCAAATCCAGTCTCACTTACTAGCTGTGTGACCTTCAACAATAACTTAACCCTATTTACCTTAGTTCCCTCATCTGTAAAATGAGCTGGAAAAGTAAGTGGCAAATCACTTCAGTATCTTTGCCAAGAAAACCCAAACAGGATCAGGAAGAGTTGGACAAAACTGAAATGAGTAAACAACAATCCTTTCCTGGCCCTAAGTATAAGGAAGGACAAGAAGATGAACAAGTATAATTAGTTATATGAAACTCATTTCTTCTACCCTCACTTAAATTCTTTGAGTGAAGGAGCAGAATCTTTTTCTTATCTATATCCAATCTACTGCAGTACCCACAACCATACTTTGCTAAATATTTGCTGAATGAGTGAATCGAATTAATTCACCAGAAAATCTGTTTTCTTCTTAGCCTTGAACTCACTACTTGTAGTAAACATCATCATCAACTGCAGAAACTTACATTAATTAGGCTTCTTTTGAGCTCTCTTTCAATAGAATGAGGGGGAAACCTCTAAGTCTGGGGTCATCCATCAGGGTTCTTTCCTTAATATTTTGCATTTGTTTTTCTATTAGTTTGCCTCTCAGTTCATTTGATTTCTGTAGCTCTTTGGTGGTAGGTTACATGGTATTTGTTCTTCCTGCCTTTCTCTGTCCTTTAATATTTGTGTCATTATAACATCTGTCTGTTTCTCTATGCTTTGAAATATTGATATGTTGACCCTCCTGTTTATGTATGGCATGATTCCCTAGTCCAGGTTCTTTTTTCTGGTCCTCTTGTCCTACTTCTGACACTTAAAAACTCTTTTTATGGTAGAGCTAAAGAACTTGAAACTAAGTATCTATTGTCTGGAGAGTTTCTGAACAAATTATGGCACATGAAGCTTTGACAGCATACTATTATGCTATCAGAAATAATGAAACGGATTGTTTCTGAACATTTTTGGAAGATTTGTTTAAACTGATGTAGAGAAGTGGGCAGAACCACATTTGTACAATAGCATCATAAAGAAAAACAACTTTGAAAGACTAAAGAAGTTTATTCAATGCAGTGTCCAACCACAATTTCAGAATACCATTGAGAAAGCATATCTCTAGAAATAGAGATGATAAATGGGTACATATATTAATTTTTTTGCTTGACTTGCATATGTTTCGGGGTTTGTTTTCTTTTGGGGGCCAAGGTGTGAGGGAAAAATAGATTTTTATTCATTTAAAAATAAATTAAATAAAAAAGAAGAAAGCATCATGGCAGTGAAGGGAAAAGGAGTTGGGTAATTGAAAGAACAAGTTGGATCAGTACATATTAGAAGGAGACAAGAACAAAATGTAAATTGATAAATTGTCAGCACAACTAAAAAGAGTCTAGTAAGCCAAAGATAAATTAAACAGAGAATAGATTGGGTGTTGAATGACTCTTTTCATGTTGTCTACACAATATATAGTGAATCCTTTAATATAACATTTGACCACGAGAGTCATGTCCCTCTTCTATTTCTTAAAAGGGGTATATTGCCATGAAGTTGGAATAACTCACGGTTGCTTGGTGTCATAGTAAATATATCACTTGGGCAAATGTAGAGGATACAAACAGGAAAGTAGGGAGAGATTAGATTGGAAAGGTTGGTCAAGGCCAGATTGAAGGGAACATTGAATATCAAGCTAAACAAATAATACTTTAATTTGAGGGCAAAAATGAGTCATTTTAAATTTGGGAGCAGGGTAGTAAATAAGAGTTTAAGAACCACATTCAGGAAAGAGGATGGACTGGGGTGGGAGAAACAAAAGTCTAAAGAACTGTAGTAGTTCAAATATGAAGTGATAAGAACCTGAGCTAGTATGAAAATAATAAAAATGAAAACCAAGGAAGAGATAAGAGATATTGAAGAGAAAGAATCAATAGAACTTGACAACTGACTGGATAGTTGAGATGAAGGAAAAAAACAGAATGAAAGATGGCTTCAAGATTGGGAGAAATGTTGCCATTCAATAAAGTAATACTGTTAGAGAGTGTTGGAGGGGAATTCAATTCTGCATCCATTAAGCTGGTATTTAGGTGCTGACTGAGAAAGATCAAAAAAAAAAAAAAACCCAACAACATGATTCCTAATACTTCACAATAATATTTATAATCTACTAAAAGGAAGAAGAAGAGCTTAGCTCTTAGAAAGCTGTTGAATCCTACCTGATATTAGATCATTAACAAGGAATTTTCTAGCAGATTACTGAAAATGGAGAACAAGGGTCTGAAAAAGGAGATCAAAGCTACAGAAAGAAATTTGGGAATTATTTGCACATCAATGATAACTGAAGCCATAATAATGAAAGAGATCTCCAGTGGAAAGGCCTAGGAAGAGAAGAGAAGGAAAAAAAAATGACTCCAAGATCATATAGTTGAAAAACTGATATTTCCAATGGGAAATTTTGAAAATATACCTCCTTTTGCATGTTCATTTTCCATTACACTTTGCTAGTAGAGCCCTTAAATTTCTACTTTTTTGTTTTTATTACCCATATTTCTACTCTGTCACCATTTTTATATCATTAATGTATACTTGGCATAAGCCATGACATAGTCAATAAAATAAAAAGTTATAATCATACATCAAAAGGACTCTTATTTTATAATTGACCTGCATATTTATATAACTTAACCTTTCCAGGGCATCACTTATCCCACATCTCCAGCATTTCTGTAACACTGCATGCTAACGAGCACACAGTTACTTTGAAAATGCTAATTTAAAAGTTTCATATCACTACAAGGGTAAAGATGACTCTGCCTTTTTTTTCCATAAAGGTGAATTAATATTTGTGTCCTAAATCAGTAGAGTATATAATATAATAATATAAGAATTCTTCTCATCTTATCTCATTGTTTCTATTTCAGGTCACTTTGAAACATCAAACTCAATGGATTATTTCATCTTAACATAAATGCCCATTTTAAAAATGAGACATTCAAAAGTACTGAAAATTTCCACATATGAAAATCTCAAGGAAAAGAAGGTAGGCTAAAGTGAAACAAACAATCTAAAGTGTGCCATTTCCTTTACTTGATAGCTTCTGAAGTCTCAAAGTTAAGAATTCTGCATTAAAAATCTAGGGCTAGGTGTCAGTTCTAATTTAGGTGTAAGTAGACATTAACTGCATATGCATACAGCCACTTTCTGGCCTGAAGCCGTCTGTCTTACTATACTCTTCATTGTGTCAATTGCATGCCCTTGAACATTTCAGGTAGAAGGTAAATTTTGAAATTACCACCAAAGGGAACATTAGGTATGTAATTTAGATTGGAATAATATCTAAGCCATAGGGTATACACAAATAACCCGACCATTATTTATTATTATTATTATTATTTTAAAGAAATTTGGATTACTTACAGAAACTATTTCTTAATGAAATATGATAAAAATAAACACAAAAACAACACTAAATTAAATAAATATACCTAGGAAATTATCCCTTAAAAGATTTGTAACATAATATAATCAGTATAGAACTTCCAATTAAAAAAAGATTCCCAGAAATAGGAAGAAATATTACAAATTGAAGAAAGTATAAACAAGAGAATTAATGAATAAAGCATCAGAGAATTCTTTCTTTACAGAAAATCAAACTAGAATGAGGCAGGCAAGCCTCACAAAGAGAGATCAATCTACCTGCTTTTATTGTGAAACTTAATTTAAGAATTTAGTCTTAGAATTACCTGTTAATGTTTGTTGTTGTTTGTTACCTTTCAAATACAACAATTAGCTTTTTATTTGTTGTTATTCGATAAATTTGTTTTGCTTTTTTCCAGGTACATTTCTTTGAAATATTTGTTATAGCTTCTATCTAGATGGTTGATTCTGTTAAGCTAGCTCCTTTTTTTAAAATGCTATTTGTCCTTTGTTTTTGAATAGGGCTGTGACATCAGGGAGATGATGTCATGATATGCCAGTGAATTGGATTGAAGTGAGGCAGGACTGTGTAAAGTCACCAACCTCACTTTTTCCTCCAGAGCCATATGGGTCCAATGGTAAGATATAGATCAGGATGACTGGCAATGGCCCTGGATGAAGTGGGAGACCTTGGCCTTTTTAAGCTAAGATCTTTACCAGTTCTCAGTTTGATTGAAGCAACACCCAATCAATACTTAAGGCAAGGTAAGAAATGAGGCAGAGAATGGCCTCTTGACCAATTAAAAAAATTAACATCAATCTGGGAGGGAAGACCCTCAGAATAAACAGAAACGATTGCTATTTACAGTCACTCTCAGTTGATCAGGGCCCAAACCTTGCAAGATATTTTGGGGATTTTGAGCTAGATTTTTTTCCTTTTCTTCTTGAAAAGGTATACTTTAAACCCAAATCACTTTGGTTCTCATTGATTGGTCAACAATAAATCCCAGGTCAAATCCTCATTATTTAAAATACATTTGCTAGTTACAAGGGAAATCTCTCAGGGTAGGGGAGAATGGGAACTACATATTCAAAAATTAATGTAATGTAAATTCAAAAATTATCAATAAAACTTTTGCTTTTAAAAGAGAAAATGAATAGACAAAGATTCCTAATGAAGGACTTAAAAAAAATACCTGAAAAATTGTTATGAATGTAACGCTAGTCTCAAAGACTATTGGTGTGAAATCTACCTGATTAGAATAATGTGTTATTTGTTAATTGAAATTAATATAAACATGAATAGTTATAAGCATATTCAGTTAATTGTATTGATGTTCAATATTAAGTTTTTTAAAAATTTAATTTTTAAAAACTGGTTCTACTTTTAAAAAAAATTGTTTCAGAACTTCAAAATTTTGCAATAAATATTGTGAAGAGAAATTAGAAAGGGAATGTCTAATAACAAAAATTAAGGAAAATAAGGAAAAAACATAATTTGTAAGAGTGAAATCACTTGGTAGTGAAAATGTATCTTTTGGCTTAAAACTATAATTTTTGAAATGGACATGTTAAGAAATGTAAGAGAACTCTTTATTTACCCAAGCTTCAAATAACCACTTTGAGATCCCTCCCAGAGTTCTAAGTCCAAACAGAAAAATAAATTGTCAGTTTGGATTTTGTGTGTGTTTACTGTCATAGACAAATCTTGGTACAGGAACAGAGATGTGTGTGTGTGTGTGTGTGTGTGTGCGCACGTATGTGCAGAATATGATTTCTACATTTAAGGTGGTATTTATAAACAACAATAAGACAGTATTGAATACCCTGCTTCTTTTGCAAGCTATATCTATTCATGAAAATGAAGTGGATAATTGAGTTAGGAAGTTAATAGTAAATTCCTTAACTACAAGAGAGATAATTAGAAGTCACAATGAGTAGAATAGTTTACTTTCTATCTCAGATACTTGGTAAGTCATCTAGTTTCTCTGAATCTTGATTTTTTCAACTTTAAAATGAGGGACTTGGACTTGAGGGATTTCCATGATCATATTATTTCCTAAATTAAATTGGTCAACTTTGGGAAGTAATGATATCCCCAGCTACAAATTATCAAAAAGCATTAAGTGCTTGCTATATGCCAGATGTACTGTGTAAGTATTGTGCTAAGTGCTGAATTGCTGGAGATCATAGATTTTGAGAGAGAAGGAATTTTAGAGACCATCTAGTCCCCTAAATGGAGGATGGAAGTTTATCAGGAGAATGGAGAATTCAAGGTTTAGGTAAGGGCCATACCAGATGACCTCAAAGGTCCCTCTCAACTTTTGATATTCTGATTCTATGACTTGAATTATCTATATAATTACCTCTGTTCTTCACTTTGTATATGTAGACACCACCTTAGATATACTGTCTGAGGGAGGGTATTCTACAGTTATTTAACAGCTGTTGTTTCCAAGATTAGGAAACTACATCATTAAAAGGAGATGAATGAAAAGGCTGAAGGACAAGAAGATCGTTTGGCAGTTCATCTTAGAATACACTTATAGATTGCAGTGACTCCTGTCATTCACTGTGGAGGTATTTCTGATGCTTCTGGTGGCAAATTACATGGAGACCCATCTCCAAAGAGGTGTGGTATTGAAGGAAATATTTCTTATTAACAATAGTTATACTTGGGAATGGTTAGGATGTTAGAGATGGAGACAGAGGACTGGGACTCATATTCCAGCTCTATCACTTACTGCATATATAATTCCAGATAAGTCACATTATGTCTCAAGTCCTTAATTTCCCATTGGTAAAATGAAATGTTTACACTTCACTTTAGATATCCTCTACAGTCTTGTTCAATTTTAATTGTTTAGTCCTACAATTCCTTCCCTAGAATAAGGGAATTTTGTTATTTGGGACCCTTTAAAAATTCAGAGAATCATAGAGCTACAAAAGAAACCCCTTTGGATTTCACATGTCCCCTGAATCTTTCACAAAAGATATCTATTTTCTTCTTGGATATCTCTAATAATGGAGAATCTGCCATAGTTTTCACCACTCTGAGGTCTTTCAGAAATGAGGATATATCTAATAAAAGTGTGAATTTTTAATGTGATTAAATTAAAATCAAATCTTATATTTTATTGCAAGTGAAATACTTAAAAAAACCTTTAATTGCTGTCTCTGGCTTTTGCAATATTTAAATCCTCTTAACCCTCCCCCTCTCCATGTATGTATATCTTTCCTTGTAACAACAACAAAAACACTTAAGTAAAGATATGGTCCAACAACCTTTTCTGACAGTGTATATATCACACCCTATATCTGAAATATTCAATTCTCTACTGAAAAAAAAGTTTGTTTGTTTTTTTTATCATTGTCTAGGACTGATAACATTTGCCATAATTAATAATAGGAAGAAAAAAAGGACAGAGAATAAGCAATTATTAGGCATTTTAAAAACTGATTCTACTTTTTAAAAAATCTTGTTTCAGAACTTCAAAATATTGCAATAAATATGTCAGGCACTGCTATAATTTACAAATAGTATCTCATTTGATCATAGTTATTATTTATATTACTTTTTATGTCTATAGCTAGCTAGGTGATAAAAACCTATTAAAAGGTAGAACAAACAAGCAGAGTAATTCCAACACCAATCAAATTTCTAAAAAAAAAAAAAAAAAAAAAAAAAAAAGTGGGGCAGCTAGGTGGTGTAATGTTTAGAGCACCAGCCTGAAGTCAGGAAAACCCAAGTTCAAATCTGGCTTTAAAAACATAATATTTCCTAGCTGTGTGACCCTGGGTAAGTCACCTAACCTCAATCACCTCAGCAAAACAAAAACAAAAACAAAAAACCATTAATTTTGTTAGTACCATGAACATGTATTGTAAAGTGGTAGAGTCAATGATGGAGACAATATGTTTATATGGGGCATTTGAGATCTGGAGAAAGATGGAGTTAATTCAGTCTTAGATATTTGAATATTCTGAGATAATTCTGAGACTTTCAAGTAAAAAAATTTGGTGATTGTTGGAGATACGGGAATGGACTCTGTGACAAAATGGGACTAAGTTGTTTTAGGAATCCATTCTTTTAGAAACAAGTAAATAAAAGATCTGGGAATAATAGTTCTTCAGTCATTGTAGAACTGTCAAGATGAAGATGTAATCTGCTTTATATAACACATTGTTATAATAATTAGCTTATTTTAACCTTAAAGGGCAATATAGAGGCCCCTAAATTCTACTTGGTTCCTTCCTCTTAGATTTTGGGAGTTCATTTTAGAAAAACAGTTAAGAGTTCAGTAATAATTGCTAAGCCCCTAATTGGGAAAATTCCTAGCATTTATACAGAGGTTGTTTCCTCTGCCTAACTTTCCAGTTATAGCCATCTCTAGTTACTTCCTGGCTTTTTTGTGCTTGAGAAAAAAAATCAGTTTCTTGGAAATTGTTGGACATTGAAACAACACAGTGTCTAAAAGTTGTTCAGGCACCAGGAGAGAAAATTGGGGAGGGGAGGTATGATTTTTTTTTTAATTCCTCCCAGACCTTTTGCTCCACAATTCCTGTAGAACTGATAACTAACCTTCCTTGATTTTTCCATTTTCTTCCACAGCTCAATCTTACTTTTCCTCGTCAGAGAAGTGCAAGAATACCATGCTAGCTTCAACTTCTCTCTTTCTTCTCTCTCTTTCTCTCTCCTCTCCCCCCCTCCCTCTCTATGTCTGTCTTTCTGTCTGTCTGTCTGCCTCTCTGTGTCTCCCTTTATTGATTCAAGGGAATATACAGCATTTGTTCACACTAGCTTCTGATTTTATTTTACTGGAAGGCCCACAGTTAAATAAGATTCTTTTAAAGTTTGTCTGTTCCACATTAGATAAGAAAAATCAGAAATAATTTTAACTCAATAAACATAAAAAAATAAATTACTTGGGAAAGAACTATTTGAAAAACACTATTGAGAAAATTGGTAATAATTTGGTAGAAATTAGGTTTATAATAAAATCTTATACTACATACTACAATATGCTTAAGATGGATATGTGACCTGAAAGAGGTCATACTATTAAAAAAAAAAAAAGACTCAAATGGAGAATCTCTTTCAGACCTATAGTTAGAGAGATGTTTTATTTTTTAATAATGTTTGATAATTTCCCTTCTCTGAGAGCTCTTATAAGAAAGAACAAAAAGAAAAAAGGAAAATAATTGAGCAAAACCAACCAATATATTAAAAAAGTCTGACATTTTCAGTGTTCCACATTCATAGCCCTTTATATCTGAAAAGAAAAGAGGGATGTACCTTCTCATCTTTTCTTTGGAGCCAAATTTGTTCATTACAATTTCTAGATACTCAGTGTGAATTATTTTGTTTTGTTCTTTCCATTTATTTTATTATAATCATTTTGTATATTGTTTTCCTGATTCTACTTATTTACTTTATATCGGTTCATATATATGGGAAGGAGCCTTATTCAAAAAAAGAGATAGAAGCAATTACAAAAGATAAAATAGATAATTTCAGATACATAAAATTATATGAACTGATGCAAAGTGAGATAAAGAAAATGAGGAAATCAATATATGTAGTAACTATAACAATAAAAATATAAAGGACGATGAAAGCAACAACAACAAAAACAATCCTGAAACTGAATGATATGTAATTATAATGGCAGATTTTATTTTTTCCTGAAAAAGAGAGGAGAAAATTTAACCCTCCGTTCCACAATTTTTTTTCTTCATAGGTAGAGTATGGGGACATTTAAAACCTTACATATACTTTTAGTTTTGGTTGATATAATGGGTTTTTTGCCCCGCTGATTTTTATCCTTTGTTACAAGGTATGTTTTGGTAGGTAAGGGATTCAGAATGGTTGTATTCAGAAATAAAAAATGGTATCAAAGGATATTGATAAAATTAAAACATAATAAAATTTCCATCTTAGACAATATTATGAAATAAATATATATCAAATATAATGCAGAATGCTATAGAATAACAACACAAGATAAACACAAAGTGAGAGCAAAGGAAAAAATGCTCTAGTTAATATAGGGAATATCTAGATAGGTAGGTAAGTAGGTAGATACTTATAGGTTAAATATAAACTCTTTAGCTTTTAAATTTTATACAACCTTCCCTCAATCTTTCAATCTTACTGCATATTATTGCTCCTCTTATATTGTGCATCTAGACAAACTGGACTTTTCTCGGTTCCTTACATACAATTTGCTGTTTCTAGATCTTTGTGTTGGCCATCCTACTTACTAAGAATGTGCTCTCTTTCTCCTTCAACCTCATAGGCTCTCTCTCTTCCTTTAAGTTGCCTCTCAGGCACCCGCTTCTACATGAAACTTTCTTGAATCCCTCTCATTGCTAGTGTTCTCTCAACCACATTATTATGAATTTATTTTTTGCATGTATTTCTATTTATTCATTTTGTACATATTTATATGTGTTCTTGTTGTTGATGTTGTCTCTTATTGTCTCACCCATTAGAATACAAGTTCCTTGCAAATAGGTATTGTTTCATGCTTTATATTTCTACCCAGCTACAATGAGGTGGCACAGTGGATAAACTCAGAAAGATTCAGCTTCTTGAGTACAAATCCAATGTCAAATATCTTTTTTACTAGCTATATGACCCTGAATAAGTCACTTGATTCTGTTTGCCTCTGTTTCCTTGACGTAGGGAATTAAAAATGGGGAAACTGAAAAATATGTGGACATTAAATTATTTATCCAGGATCACACAGATAGTATCTAAAACCTCATTTGAATGTATGTTTTCTGCAATTTAAATGTTCTATACAGTGAGTTAACTAGCTGATTCTGGAGAGAGAAAGATCTCTGAAAAATCATCTTCTCACACAATGGTCTAATGACTGCCATCTTGGGGCAGTTGATAATGTCCTTCTAAATTCTTCCTCAGTCTTTTTTACCCATCTGTTGCACATTGTCAAAATATGACTCCTTGGACCCAGACCTAAAAGAGTAGATTCTGAGGCATCAACGTGCACAACTGCTTAATGAGAGCACAAATTCAACCCTGTAATAGAGAAAGTTCTCAGGTCATATGTTCCTATGAGTACTCCAGTTGAGAAACCAAACATCATTGCTTATGGCATTGATGCTGCACATGAATAAAGGAAAATGTCTACGAGTGGATAACCAGAAGAGGAGTCTCAGCTTCCTTTCCTTAATTCTCAGATAAAAGGCTAATTAAGATAGGGTGGTATCTGTAGCATTGGCTAATGAAAATCTGCTAGTAACTGCATCTCAACAGTTATTTCTTTCCAGGCTTTTGCTCTGACCCATTCTCTTTTTTTCTGCAGTTTTTAACTCTGAATTTGGTGATAAGATGCCTGGAGTATTTTTTCTCCAAAGGATGTGGAATTTTTCATTAGCAGCTTCTTTCCTAAATGCTTATATCATAGGTGTGTCTTTCAGCAACTAGATGCTGCAGTGGATGGGATGTGGGATCTGGAGTTAGAAAGACCAGAGTACAAATCTGGACTTAGATATTTACCAGCTCTTGGTGACTTGGGTAACTCATTTAACCTGTTTCTGCCTCAGTTTCCTTGACTGTATAATAATAGCAAGAACAAGATCAAATAAAATATTTGTTAAGTGCTTAGCATAGTGCTTGGCACATAGTAGACACTTAATAAATGTTCATTCCCTTCCTCCCTGTTGTAGGTCATGTGTCATTGATCAATTTTTGGGGTTTAATTCACAGAATATTGAACTTTTTGAATAGGAATTTTGTCAATGTTCTTTCATATGCAGATAGAATAGCTATTCTATCTAGGTGATTAGAAAGAAGCTGTAATAATGCAAAATTGATGTAACTAGTTGCAAAGTAAAAACCTCAAACTTCTGTGTGTGTGTGTGTGTGTGTGTGTGTGTGTATATCTATTGTCAATAACAGATCTTATAATTTTTTCATTGAATTATTTTTCCCTCTTTTTAATCTATTCTCCACAGAGCTAAGTAATTTTCTTAAAATGCAAATCTGACCATGTAACTCAATAAGTCATCACTTGAAGTCCTTTATAATTAGACTCTAACCTACCTTTTAATCAAATTATTCATTCCTTCCCTTTGCTCTTTTTGTAGTCAAGCCAAAATGGTCTTCTTACTGTTCCTCAAACACAACATTTCATCTTCAGTATAATGATTATGCAAGAAATATATCTTTTCCAGAGTCAAGTAGGCTACATCTGTCTTTTATGGGTCTAGAGTACCCCGAGGAATTTCTAAGTGTCTTTTCTAATTCCACTGGTTCAAGGTTTCCCCCTTGAGGGGGAAAAAGCACCCCTGTGCTTTTGCATTGCTGGACATCAGTAACTGCCAATGTCAGTTTTATTATTTCCATTTAACATCAATTAGCTTTACAAAGATATATTTACTTCTAAAACATAGCAAAAATAAAACTACAAATGTGTCTCTCCATAGTACTTGGGCAGGCACTCTCTGCTGTCCTATTTTGATCTCTAGGAAGTGTAGTTCAAAACTTCTGTCATTTCTCCCATTGCATTCTCACCTAGTTTGTGTCCAAATGTGGTATTGTTGCTATTGCCACAAAACTGAAATACTGCAAAAACCAGATGGTTTACGGACTAGAACTAGTAACAGAATGTTGACACATGACCCAATCTCTCCAAGGCATTTTCATTCCATATCATCATGACTCATGTGGAAATGAGCATCTAAGTCCTAAGCATCTCATCATGGGGAATCATCCAAGAATTTCAATTCACTCTGTACATGCATCACTCAATATCCAACACGCCTAACTTGGTGTCTTTGCACAAGTTGCTCCCATTCCTGAAATACATTCCCATCTCCTCTTCATCTCTTGCAATCCCGATTTCTTCAGCTTAAGTATCTCCTGTGAGACCTTTCCTGATATCCCCAGCTATTAGCACCTTGCCAAGAAGAAATTATTTTGCATTTATTGCGTGTATTTATGCAAATATACATGTATATACCAGCGCCATGCCAGGAAACTGAATTGCTTCCATTTGAATTGTCTTAGAAGATTCTGAAGATCACTTGGCAGGATAAGATACCAGACACTGAGATTCTTTTTTGAACTAAATTGGCAAGCATTCCAACCCTCCTGCAGAGAGCACAATTCCACTGGGCTGGCCATACTGTTCGAATGCCAAGTGTACACTTAACAAAAAGATTATTTTATGAAGAACTCACACAGGGCAAGCACCCATGAGGTGATTAGAAAAAGTGATACAAGGGTGCCCTCAAAGTCTCTCTTAAGAACTTTAGAATTGATTGTTCTAAAACAATCTGGCACAGGCTCACCCAGCATGGCATGCCCTCAGTGGAGAAGATGTTGTGTTCTGTGAGAAAACCACAATTAAATTAATTCAGAAGAAACGTGAGATGAGCCAAGTTAGAGAAGGCACCCCAAATGTTCATATATTATTTTTGTCCAACCTGTGGCAGGGCATTCCAAGCTCCTATTGCTTTGAGCAGACATAGCTGGATACATTGTAACTCGACTAATGTGGTGATCATTTTAGTCCTCTTCAAGAATGAAATAAAGTGTGTATGTACATGTCTTCCATTATGGCATTGAAGCTTCTTAATGGCATTTTCTCTGGCTGCCCCTCATTTTTCAAATACTCTTCCATTCTCCATTCCAACTATTTGTTTCAAGTCCCAAATAAACTTCCATCTTCTACAGGAAGCCTTCCCTAATTCCTTTTAATTCCAGTATTTTCCTTCTTTTAATTATTTTCTATTTACCTGATTTAGTTTGCTTTAAATGTATATATAATATATTTATATTATATATTGTAGATTATATGTTATATAATATATAAATTATATATAGTTTATAATATATATAAGCATAAGAATGCTTAATAAATATTTACCAAATAAGTGAATGAAAGCAAGGATTGTTTAATTTTTGTGTTTAAATCATCAGTGCCTATGCCACTGTACATAGCACATGTTTAACAAATGTGCTTAAGGGATGCTTGCTGATGGTTGATTTTGGTGTTGTGGAGACACATTCTAAGAATATATCAGATACCTAAACTCACTTATGTTTTCACTCTGGCCCAAACAATGATTTGTGGAATAAACAAGACTAAAACTATGAAGAGAAATGTTTAGTCAGTACTCTGACACTGACTTTATCATGTGTCCTAATTTACTGTCTGCTGGTGAATTTTGAATTCCTTGGAAGTTATTATCACACTTCCATCTCAAACTCTTAGAGTTTTTGGTGCCCTAAAGAAATTTTGGTACCCCTGCCAAGCTTTCTGATTTCTATTTGCCTGGACTATGGTTCAGATTCTTCCTTCCTTCCTTCCTTCCTTCCTTCCTTCCTTCCTTCCTTCCTTCCTTCCTTCCTTCCTTCCTTCCTCCTTCCTTCCTCCTTCCTTCCTTCCTTCCTTCCTTCCTTCCTTCCTTCCTCTTCTCTTCCTTCTTCCTTCCTTCCTTCCTTCCTTCCTTCCTTCCTTCCTTCTTCCTTCCTTCCTTCCTTCTTCCTTCCTCCTTCCTTCCTTCCTTCCTTTCTTTCTTCCTTCCTCCTTCCTTCCTTCCTTCCTTCCTTCCTTCCTTCCTTCCTTCCTTCCTTCCTCTTTCTTTCTTTCTTTCTTTCTTTCTTTCTTTCTTTCTTTCTTTCTTTCTTTCTTTCCTTCCTTCCTTCTTTCTTTCTTTCTTTCTTCTTCCTTCTTTCTTTCTTTCTTTCTTTCTTTCTTTCTTTCTTTCTTTACTTCCTTCCTTCCTTCCTTCCTTCCTTCCTTCCTTCCTTCCTTCCTTCCTTCCTTCCTTCTTTCTCCTCAACAGGGATTGCCTTTGCTTAGTCTTGAGATATTTTTTTCCTTTTTGATTTGATTTTTCTTGTGCAGCAAGATAATTGTATAAATATGTATGAATATATTGGATTTAACATATATACATTTTACCATGTTTAACATGGTATTACTTGCTATCTAGGGGAAGGGGTTGGGAGAAGGGGAGGAAAAATTGGAATGCAAGGTTTTGCAAGAGTTAATGTTGAAAAATCCCTTGGCATTCACAATGCAGCTACAAGCAACTTCCTTCTCACTCTTTTCTCTCTCTCTTTCTGTGGTTAGACATATTTTTTCTGGGATTCTTGATTCAGAACATTTTATATAAACTGATCATGCTTGTTAAATACAAATTAAAGGTATCTTTTGTGATTTCTACAACTCCCTCTTTCACAAAGAGACCTTGGACAATATAGAGGACTTCTATGAGGATTTAAAACAAATAGCAATAATCCTTTTTTAGAGCTGAAAGTGATATTCAGATTATCTGGGTCCAAGTAGGACAAAAGATCAGGGAAGAATATGTCAACATTCAGATCCTAAGTCAGCACTGATGGTTCTAAACCAGTTCTTGGAGAGGTTGGCTTCGCCCATGTTCATTGTACCCAAGTGACTGCCAACTGGCCTAAGCTTATCTAGCAATGCACAAATCAATTCTGTTTTCAATGTGGGCCAGTTTTAGTGAACTTTCTAGCATTTTCCATTCTTTCTCTAGAATTGGTTGCATGACAAAGGACAACTGGTCCAATTCTATTGCTACTATATTTGGCTCCCTGGGAAGAAAATACTACCTGGGAATAGAACTATCTTGACAGTTTGCCATTATGGGTAAGTGAGCAATAACATTCCTTGTACCCATGCCCAGATCAGCTTCTTCTTTCATCCTGGTCTGCAGCCAAGCTATTTCTGACTTATGAATTCCCAGACCCTCCTGCATTTCTGGTCCTAGCCATAAGAGGCTTGGGACCTCTATGAGTTTTATGGAATTATTTTTGATCAAGTCTCTACAATGAATTCTTTCAGGAAGAACTGCTTTAGGCTAAAGTGAATCTGGTCATTAAAAGAGCTTTTTTAAATCTAGTAAGCCTTGGGGAATTTGAACAGTTCAATGAGAGGGACCGCGAAGACTTCAGAACCTGGGAATAAGAGTCCCTGAACTCTATAAAAATCATGGAATTACTACAGATCTTCTGTGGAAACAGTAGTGTCTCTGTCTCTGTCTTTCTCTCTCTCTCTCTCTCTCTCTCTCTCTCTCTCTCTCTCTCTCTCTCTCTCTCCTTCTCTCTCTCTCTCTTTCTCTTTCTCTCTGCTTCTGCCTGACTGTCCCTGTCTCTCTCTGTTTTATCTATTTTATTGATAAAGACATCTATCACAACTTCCTCCTCTTCCCTACCTCATATTTTAAAAGTCTATATGTTGTATTTTAACATATTTAACAGGTATTGAAATACTTGCCAGTTAGGGGTGGGGGTAGGGGAAAGGAGAGAGAAATTTGGAACAAAAGGATTTGCAAGGATCAATGTTAGAAGAATTACCCATGCATATGTTTTGTAAATAAAAAGCTTTAATAAAAAAGTCTATGTTAGTTTATCCACATTTTCTTTATATTGGTCTTTGAGGAAGAGGTAGTCCATCTTTTCTCTACGGTCAATCTCTGCCTTCAGTTACTTTCTTTAAGAATCTTGATTCTTATATCTTATTCCTGTTCTTTCAGGATACTCCTATCCCTTAACTTCTCCCACCTCCCACCTGTAATTGTTTGCAAACAGAATTAGGAATATCAGCAGTAAACTGGAGGGAGTAAATTAGTGCCACTTGGTAAATTTTCAGTGTGAGAATTTATATATTGGAAATTGGCAAATGATACAAATAAAGGCTTGGTTTATTGTTTTGTTTATTGTCTAGAATTTTGAAAATAATGGATTATTAGTTATGCAGATTACACTTAAAAATGTGTTGTACATACATTTTCTAGGCAGAGAATGTTTGTTAAATATTTACTAGCACATTTCTGTTTTTTCCCATACATTTAAAACTCTGGCATTCTTTTAAATTATTTTTCTACATCTCATTTCCTTTTTAAAGTCAGACTTCTTAAAATCAGACTATATACATATACACAAACCATAATCATTCTTTTCTTACCTCCCACTCACTTTATAACCTTTTGTACTCTGGTTTCTGGAGTATAGGGTATGTTCAGGGAAGATTAGTACCTCTGGTATCAGGGCTGTCTAGAATTTTTCAGGGATGCTTTCTACCTTTGGTGTCCACCTGATCCAGCTAACTCTCATCTATGGCTCTAAGAAGCTATATCCTGCACAGTGGCCATACTCTGGTAAATCATTTTGGCAGATGGTCTAAACCAAGTTGAGGGGAACCAAGAGGTCTCAGAACTATCATTGAGTTAGAGAGGGGTATCTACTCCAAGTGTGTGAAGACTTCCCCTGGTGGAATGTGTGGATGAGAACAATTTGTTCCAATGGCCATGAAGACAGATGAAACAGGTGCTGTAGAGTGCTGAGAGCCAAGGTCATTCACTGGCCATTACCAGTCATCTTGACGGTCCTGCCACTGGACTTTGGAAAAGAGAGTGAAGCTGATGATTTTTTGTACTTCTGCCATACTTAAATCCAATTTATGCAGGAATCAAAAGCCATCACCTTTAGCATTTTACTGTTTCTACTTATTTCAAAGGCCTGTGGCAATAGGTAAATGATAAAGCAGTAAATGCAGATACATTGGGAGCTGTAGTCACAACTTTGCACACAAGTGATCAAGCCATAGGTCACTTTTTCACTGAACACAGTAGTGGGATTTAACAGCCTCCTGTGTGTTTTAGCAGTCTTGTAAGGATTGCACTGCTTACCTTATGGTATGAATAAGGGGATTAAAAAGTATCTTAAAACCGTCCCTGATTATGCTGCACCTTGCTGTCTAAACACAAAAAAAGTACAAAAAGTTCTGAAAAGTTGATTCTCTTCATCATCAGTACATGGAATGTGCTTATACTTATAGAAACACAAAATTCAATAGACCTGAAAGACAAATAGCTCTCATTGTGAGAGAACACTAAGTATCATATCCAAATAGCAGCCCTGAGTGAAACAAGGCTGGCAAATGCAGACCATTTTACTGAACCAGAAGATACACATTTTTCTGGAGTAGCCATAGGAAAGGGGAGAACTGAGAAGTTTGCAATAAGAATTAATCTAGTCAACAAGCTTGAGTGCCTACCAAAGGGAGTGAACCATAGACTCAAGACAATGTGGTTGCCACTTGCAGGAAAATGGCACGCCACTATCATCAGTACCTATGTTACCCCCCATGACGAGCCTTGATGAGGTCAAAGAAAAAAATTTTGAAGATCTGATCGTTTATGATCAATGTGATAAAAAAGGATAAGCTTACATAATTCTGGGTGACTTTAATGCTATAATAGTCTCAGTCTACTAGGAATAGCAAGGAGATCTTGAGAGAAATAGGGTCTGGAAATAGCAACAGCAATGATCACTTAAACTGAAACATTGGGCATCTCAACACCTTTTCATCACGAATACTGCCTTCCTTTACCTAAATGCAATGAAACTTCATGAATACATCCTCAGAGCAAACACTGACTTTAATATAGATCATGTGATTATAAGGAGAAGAGACAGACAGAATATGAGAGTGATGAAAGTACAGCGTGCTGGACCAATTGTAGATTTATTCTCTCCAAGCTAAATAGTCACATTCCACAAAAAGTGGCCCCAAGGCCAAAAAGATTACCAGAAAAATTAATGTCAACAAATTAGAGCACTTTTCTGAGTGGGAACAGTTTGTTTTTAACTTGGAAAGAAAGTTGAGCCAACACAATTGATAACAGTTGAGCAGAAAAAGGAGTGGACAGCTTTCAAAGATTTGGTGTACAGCACAGCATTTGCTCATTTAGGTCAGAAAGTTGCCAACATCAAGACTGATTTGATAAAAATGGTGGGTAAATTCAGAAGCTACTAAATGAAAAACAAGAGCTCCACAGGGTGTGCCAGCAGGACAGTTTATCCACCTGTAAAAAGCAACATTTAATTCCATCATAAATAAGATACAAGTTAAGCTTAGAGAGATGCAGGATTCTTGACTCAGAAGACAAATGAAATTCAGTTTTATGCTAATATGATCAATCCAAAGAGTAGTCAATATGGTGTTTGCTACCTGACAACTCCAGGAGCAGAACAGAGTCTGTATACAATGTTTGTAGATCTAACCAAGGCCTTTGCTACTATTAATTGTGAGAGATTATGGAGAATTATATCAAAGTTTGGTTCTAGAAAAGTTTTTCAGTATTGTACATTAATTTCAGAACAGCATGCCTGCCCAAGTTTTAGAAAATGAATGATGCTCTCACACTTCCCCACTTACCAACGGCATGAAACAAGACTGTGCATTTGCTCCCATGCTTTTTAGAATAAACATGGCATCAAGGTCAAGCTACCATACTAATGGTAAATTCTTCAACTTCAAAAGACCATAAACCAAGGCTAACATGGAAGGAGTGTTGGTGCATGATGTTTTTGGGTAGATATTATGCACTCAGAACAGCTTCTGAAGCTGAGATGCAACAAAGTATGAATCAATGAAATAAATCAATGAATCAAAAAATGAATCAATTCTTGGCTTGCTGGTTTTGGACCAAAAATTAACACCAATAAAACCTAAGTTCTCCATCAGCTAACACCATACCAGCCATATGTGTAGCCATCAGTTACAGCAAATGGAGGTTTTGAATGCTGTGGATAAGTTCACTTTCCTTAACAGTGTACTTGCCAGGGTGGTCCACATTGATTATGCGATTCATTCTCATATTGCCAGAGCTAGCTCAGTGTTTGGGAAGCTCTAGAAGAAAATATGGAAGATATAAAGTATTAGACTGGCTACCAAAGTGAAAATCTGCAGAGTCAGTGTGCTGACCTCACTGTTATATGCCTGTGAAATCTGGACAATCTACCAGCACTGTGCCAAGAAATTTAATTGCTTCCATTTGAATCATCTCAGAAAGATTCTGAAGATCACATTGTAAGAGAAGGTACCAAGCACTGAGCTTCTTTCCCAAACTAAACTGCCAATCATTCAAACATTACTGCAGAGGGTGCAATTCTGGCGGACTGTTCCCATTGTTTGACTGTCAAACATAAGCTTGCCAAAAAAGATTATTTTATGAAGAACTCTCACAGGGCAAGCACTTACAAGGTGGTTAGAAAAAGTGAGACAAGGACACTCAGTTTTTTCTTGAGCACTTTAGAAATGATATCACTTTGTTCCTCTTTGAGAAGGAAGGACAACAATCAACCAACTCTGGCTTCCAAACCCATGGCTCAAACCAAACTACGTACTCACTCCAAGATTGTCAGCAACTTCTTAATTACCAATTTTGATGGCATTTTCTTAATTTTTATGCTTTATATTTTCCTGTAATTTTGGTTACTCTTAATGTTTCTCCAACTCCTGTATTGAATGTTCTTCTTTCATTTAGCCTCCATGCCCCTATTCTTCCTCTGGTTCTCTTTCAACCTATGTGATTGTTCCTTCTTGATAGTTTTTGTTAGACCACGAACAAATGAATAAAACATTTGTTAATTGTCTAGTATGGGCAAAGTACTGTGCTAATACGTTCTGGGGATACAAAATAAATAAGACAGACAATCCTTTCTCACAATGAACTAACATTCTAATAAGGGTGATATATATATATATATATATATATATATATATATATATATACACACACATATATGCAATGACAGCTGGGCTGAAAGTGGGACTAATGGTCTGAGGGGTGCTGCCAGTTCCTTGGTTTCTATACTTATCATTGTTCCACATTCCCCATCTGATACCCCCATCCTGGACTCTGATATGTCTTACTCTATATCTCTCTGCCTTGTGATGATTTCAGTTATCTATAGACTTTAGTGTCATATGTACAGAGATATATATTGCTATCAGATTTATATCTCTAGTCATAATTTTTCTGATAGTAATTATAACTATAATACATAATATTTATATAGTGCATTAAGGTTTATAAAACACTTGACATATATTATCTGATTTGATCTACAATTGAAATTTTTGTACAGTCAGCTGCCTATTAAACATCTCTTCTTGGACAGGTTGTAAAAATAATTTTTAAAACAATTGGCTTCCTCTCTAAACTAGTCCTTCTTCAAGTATTCCTATTTCAAGTGAGGAAGACAATGTCTTCTTAGTTACTCAGGTTTGTAACCTTGTGATTATGCCTCTTTCTTGATCCCTCATGATGAATCAACTGCCAAATCTCATTGCTTCTGCCTCCACATCTTTAAAATTAATCCCTTTCTCTCTAATCACACAGCCACAATCCATCTCTATTGCCTCTTTTGTACATGTATTACCTTTTGTCAGTTTTCTTGTTTCCCTATTGCCTTATTTCTTAGTTGTCCTGTTTCTGGTCTCTTTTTTTTCTAATACATCCTCCACACAATCAGTCAATCAACAAGAATTTATTAAATGCTTATTATGTATCAGACACTGTGTTAAGTACTAGGGATTAAAAGCAAAAGCCAAATCAGTCTTTGTCCTCAAGTAACTTACATTTTAATGGAAGAGATGATATATACAAAAAGCAGTATGTTCTAGATACATATACTTCTTCAGAAGGGAAATGATATGATTCAATCTTTTCTTTAAGAATATCAGTTTATTACATATGTGGAGGATGATTTAAAAATGGCCAGTACATAATTTGCTTGTCCTGGAGGTTTCTCACAGATGCTACCTTGATACATCACTTATTCAGTATCTAGTGAGATATTCTGAAAAATGGCAGAACAATAGTCTCCAAATCTATTGCTTTATTGATATATCTAAGTCAGCATGGGACATGGTATTTCTGGCCTGGGGGAAAAAAAACTGATACAGAAATGATTGATGATATGAGAAACATCTATATCCACTAGAAAAGATGAAAGTTTTGAGGAGATAGGTTAAGATAAATAATCTGTTTTCAGCACTTCTTGTTTCTGATCAAATACTTATTTATTGTTCTTCCATCTGTACCACGGCTATTGGTTTCCTGCTTAAATTTCAGCTACTTAGATTTATGCATTCTAGATAAATTCTGGTTCTGACCTGGTTTGGCTTTCTAATTTACATTTCCTAAGATTCTTATTCAGACCCCTTTTCTTTCTCCAGGAAAGGATTGACCCTTTCTAGCTTCAAGTTGACATTAGAAGAAGAAGAAGAATATTTTCTAAGACACTGATGACTGAATAAATGAAAAAGCATTTATTAAGTGATTATTATGTGCAAAGTCCTGTACTATGCACTGGGGATGCAAATAAAAAACTGTCAGGACCTGCTCTCAAAGAACTCATATTCTAATGGGGGGCAACAAAATATAAAGGCATTTTCAGTTGCAAGTCAGATGGAAAGGACCTGTGATCCTTGGGGTGCAGCATCAAAGCAGATGATAATTCATTTTCTTTAATGTAATTTCCATTAATAAAATCATACAGGTTTCTGATGTTGAACCACTTGATAGTTCCGAGGACTTTGGTGATAAGAACAGAGAAACATCTTAGATGAACATGTATCTACTTCTTTAAAACATTACTTGATATCAATATTCAGTGGATTTTTGAACAATATAATCTCTGTAGTAGAGAATACCATAGTCTTGTGTATTTTTACATAATGCATGATGGAACCTTGCCTGAAGTAAGCCTTTAAGACTGAATTTCAATCTATCAAATCAAATGCACAGTGGGTAAGAGAGGAAATCTTAAAGGAGAAAGATTTGAAGGTGAAGCATTTGGTTAATTCCTAATTATTCCTTAAGACCCAGCTTTAAAATTTTACCTTTTCTATATAGCCTTTTTTGATCATTTTGGTCTACTCTAACTCTAAATTCTACTGTACTCAAACTCTCTCCAACTTCTGAATCTTAAAGCATTCATTGATGGCACCACAACTTTAGAATTTTGAAGTAGCTCCAACATGACTTTGTGTCCTTCATTAACCTTTATTCATGAGTATCTGGTTTTC